>NC_056740.1:271154666-271170161 GCF_019279795.1 Protopterus annectens
ATGCTGCATGTGCTTGGCAAGGTACATGCCGAAGGGGGCATTGCACTGGATAATGAGTTTGATAAGGAAGGAGTAAAAGGATGATATGGACTCCATGTTTCTGGACTAAATACCCTTATTTATGAGGTGGGACATGTAGAAAGCCTTACAACGCAGGCAATGTGGTGGTCAAAAGTGTGATTGATTTCAAGCTGGGTGCCAAAGTCCCTCCTGACTGATTGCATGCATAGCATGTTGTTATTAATATGATATGTAGTGGGGATGGCATTTTGACCAAAGGGAAATAAGGATGCATGTGTTAAGAAAAGGTATAACTGCAATGTGCAAGCTTAGATGCATTTAGGGTTAAAAAGAAAATAATATGTTTATTCTGCTTATTCTGTGTGAAATATGTGTAGCTGCAGGAAACCTTGATAAGAGAACAATTGACACCTGAAAGTCTATCATAGTCAGCAGAATGTGTATTGAGGCCGGGGTTGTATCTTGACCCTAGGCAAATGTATCATAACAAGAACTGAACAGCTGAAGAAGTGTAAGAAACAAAGGAGGGCTGAAATTAGCCCAAGGCCAGGTTGCTTTTCTCAAACATGTTTTTGCAAGACAGCAATTTTCTGACCATGTCAGCAGTAAATCTAACAATAATTTCTTGTGTACATGCAGAGAACTGTATAAGAATAGCATGCTGAACTATGGAAAATCAGATAAACCTTGTACTTACATGCTTTGTCTCCTTGCTGCAAGTAATAAAGGGTGCCTTACTTGAACCTTACATGCATTGATCTTTGTGTTTTCCTTTACAGATTGATCCTTCGAGCCAGATACCCTCACTTCACCTCGGATCAGACGGCCAGGTGGCTGAAACCATACGGGGAAGAAACCAAATCGGTTCTTCTTATGTGAAAAGTCCTCCGACTGAATTTTCATCAAAAGTGGCCAGCCACTTTCTGATCTGCGACTGAAGGACGGGTTTTCCGCGAATCAGCGATCAATCATGTGGGCTCAGGTAAGGTGAGTCTACTTTTTCTGTTTCAAGATCAGGGACTGGATGTGTATTGTTTCTGTCAGATTGTGTTTTCTTACAGTCAGGGATAGAAAAGGTACAATCTTTTCATTGATCAGGTGAAACAGATCAGAAGGCTTTAGACAGTCATTCTGAAGAGACTTTAACAAAATCCGTGGTACATGTAAAAATCTGAAGGCATCAGGTAATATTTTTCTGAACAGTCTACGTAGCAAACAAAATAGGGAAAAATGGGTAATAATTGTGCAAAAACACCCGGAAACCCACCATTAATGGAAGATGCAAAATATATGCAGTCAGCAGACAATATTAGATATTTTTCAAAATGGGTTATTAAGTATGAATTTGACGGAAAATTAGAAAAATCCTCACTTATCAAACTTATCATACAACTTAAAACTGATTCTAAGGGTCAAGTTAAAAAACAACAACAGTTAGGAATTCCCCAGCCACAGGTGGCTGGAGGAAGCAAACCACAGAGACCAAAAGAACAAAGACTCAAAGACAATGTTTTTAGATAAGGAAGACAATAACTTGGTAGTGGCATCGGCACCTCCACCTCCCCCTTCTTTACCAGAGTACGAAGCAAGTGGACAGATTGACCCACCCCCATTATATCCTATGCTCACTAGAGATAGGGACATTATAAAATTGAAACTAGCTAAAGTTAGAGATCCCATTGAAACTAGGTCCCGAACAAAGGGAAATAATCAAGAAGAATGCTCTGAATTATGGCAGGTAGTTAAGGATACACAACCTGTAGAGGAAGAAATATGCCCACTTATAGAAATTCCGAACCCTCAGGAAAACGGGAAATCAGACTCCAGCTATCTTAGTGTATAGACTGTGGACTCGGGATATAAAAGCTACAGAAATTCCCCACCCAAACTTAATTTCAAAAAATTTTTTGAAGATTTACAAGGAATGAGGCTAAGTTATAACTTAAATGGGGAAGAGAAGAAAATAGTTTGACAGATTGTAGGACCAATTGGTACATTTTTGTGGCAACTGGAACCCTTTGTGTGCAAAAAAACCTTTCCCAAGCAGCGCATCATTAGTCACTAGAGTGAAGGGACTTACAGACCGATCTCTGAAAATGGAAACCTAGGGCAGACTGGACTTGAATTAATCAATGTGTCCAGCGGGGGGGGAATCAGTTGACCAATACTTTGCTAGACTGTTAGAATGTTTTAAAACCACTGTGGAATGCAGGTTCGGATCAAAAACAAGATTCCCCATATGAACAGCAGTTAAAGAATGCATTTCTAAAGGTAGTAGTACACCTATAAAGTTTCATTACAAAACACAGGGTTTGACCCCCAACAAGCAGATTACATTCACTCGAATATGCTACACATGCTCACAGGCATTTTAATAGCAAAGAAGAAGAAGGCTCAGGTATTTTCCATAAAAAGAGAAGTTTATGTAGTGCCCCCGGGGAAAAGGGGGAGGAAAAATGCACAGGAGGTAGACAATCTGATCAGCAGTCAGAAGACTTTGAAGGGCAAAAAAAGGGGGAGAATGTTTTAAATGTGGTAAAAGGGACATTTAACCAGAGATTGCAGGAAAAATGAAAAGCAACAACGGAAGATAAAGAAGATGAGGACTAACTATATGATAGTCAGAATCACAAGAAGAGACCAGTAGAGAAAGGACAAAAAAGTATGTGAAAAGGGAACTAGAGGAAGTACAGGAAATCAATGACTGCAGAAGAAGATGAAGTACTAGATTTAGCTTTATTGAGCCTGGAGCTCTATTTAGCAGATACAAAACGGAGGTTACACTTTCAGTGGAAGGCAGTGGGGTTTAAAATTTTTGGGATTCGGGGGCATCACGGACTCTGATACCCCCCCAAATTACCAGAAAATTTGGGTCACCTGATTATATACTGGTCAAAGCAGAAATGGGCAGCTATCCCCTCTCCCAATATCACCATAACAGATCCTGTTTCAGGATAACACAAAAAGTAAGGTTGTAGTTTCTGAAAAATGCCCAGTAAATCTTTTGGGCAGGGATCTTATGCAGTTATTTGGCATATGGTTCCAACTATGCGGGGCATGGAAGCGAAAATGAACGCCCCTTTATGGTTAAATTTGGGGGTTTTTTGGAAGCGGACCTGGTTAAAACCCAGTCTAGGGACTGTGACCAAAGAACTGATGAACGTAGTAGTAAGTTTGCCCCCCTGGACATTGATAAACAGCACCTGCTGCATTGCACCCTGTATTTTTGTAACACACCAGGGCCTGATAATGAGTATGAAAAAAATTATTTAAGCATGTACAAACAGATTGGTACTAAAATTTAAACTGGGCACAAAAGGGGAATAGTGTAGCCAGCTGTTCCTGCCCAGGAGTTTTGACATTTTTATAAGTTCCAAATTAAGCTTGACCAAGAATAAAACATCTGGCAGACCTAGGGAAAGAGTTACAAGATGGGAAAACAAACAGAACTAGAGTTGTCAGGACGGGGAATACAAGTGAAAAAATTGAATTGGGTGACTCAAGCTAACCCAGTGTACATCTGCAGTCCAGAGACAGCTGATGGATACCCTGTTGACGGAAGAAAAAATTTTAGATATACCAGAGACCCTCTGGTCAGCAGGAAAATCAGGTGTAGGACTTATCCGTCTGCAGGTCCAGTTAGTATTACACCAAAATCAGCGTTCAGACCAAAAAAAGAAAATATCCCTTAAGAAAGGATGCAGAGGCAGGAATAAAACCTATCATAGCAGCATTATTTAAAGGGGGGTAGAACCCCTGATTCTCCGTTACACCTTTATTTCCAGTTAAAAAGCCAATGCAGAATGGCTGGTTCAGGATTTGCAAGCTGTAAATGGGTAATACCAAGGGCACCTATAGTGATCCAC
This sequence comes from Protopterus annectens, assembly GCF_019279795.1. Lineage (NCBI taxonomy): Eukaryota > Metazoa > Chordata > Ceratodontiformes > Protopteridae > Protopterus > Protopterus annectens. Next base: position 271,158,554 of record NC_056740.1, read on the forward strand.
ACCTTGTTGAACGACTTAAAACCTCAACAAGAATATTTCTCTGTGGTAGAAATTAGTAATGCATTATTTTCAATACCAATACCCCCAAAATATTTTTGCATTCACGTTCGGGGAAAAGATACACATACGCGATTACCACAGGGATATTGTGAGACCCCTAAAATTTTCACAAGAAATGTCAAGTAACCTGGCAGGATTTCCCCAAAAGGGTAGTCAGGTCTTTTTATTTGACATTCTATTACCCCCTATGCAGGATTGCGGGGAAGATACAGTCCTACAATTTCTAGCTGCTGAGGGACACAAAGTGAATAAGAACAAACTGTAACTTTGGAAAAAAAAAAGTACTTGGGATATGTAATATCCAAGGGAGGTAGAACTTTAGATGAGGACAGAAAGGTGGCAATTTTGCAGGCACTGAAGCCCACCACCAAAAAGGAAATGATGTCCTTTTTGGGGAAACACAAATTTTTTGTGAGCTGATTCCAAACTATGCCTTGGAATCTGCACCTTTAACTGACTTATTTAAGACACCTATGGCAGCGGACTTGTTACAATGGACAACAGAGGCAGAATCTGTTTCTGTAAACTGAATAGTTAATAGCACCCTCTCTATTTTTGGGGTTTTTCTAATTACCATTTTTTTCCAGACTGTAGTTTGCAAGCAGGGTTATATGACATCAGTACTAACACAACAACATGGGGATAATAAACCCCCATAGCTTACTGTTCATCAATTAGACCCAGTGGCATCTTTGCCACACTGTGTGCAGGCAGTAGTCATGGCAGCAATGGCAATGCAGGCTTTGGCTTCAGTAGTCTTGTTTCACCCACTCACCTAAGGGTACATCATGCAGTCCATTATTTTATTACAAGAAAAGTAGCATATCTCTCCTGCTAGACATCTCTCCTGCATGACCATATTGTTGAGCCAACCTCATATGACAATTTAACGATGTAACCCCCTTCTACCCTGCAACTCATGCAGGGGCCCCCACTGCCTGCAAATAATCGAGCAGAAGACATTGGGCAGGATTCACGAAGGCTTGCGGAGTGTAAGGGGCGTGTAAGACTCCAGCAAGCCTCGCGATCCAGGAACACCCCAAAACTCCTGTAAGAGACCAGCTAAAAGTCTCTTAATGGACTGGGCGTGGATATTAAATACCTCACTTGCAGCGAAAGGCATGCAAATGAGGTATAGGATCCACGAAGCGGGCAGTGTAAGACCCGTTTTAGATGCAGAAATGTACTCAGTTGACAACTGAGACTTTCTAAAATCACAATGGAGCCATGTCAGCTCCAAATAAAGGGTGCATATGTGTCAGGCAGCATGCCAATGGCCAAATATGTGGCCATTGGAAAACCCCGATGCAAATATGAAAATATATTTTTTTTTTGGGATGTTTAAACAAGCCCCGCAAACGGGTTGCGCTGTAGAAAACATAAAAATAAAGGTTATAAACCCACAAATGTGGGTTTTATGCAATACATGGATTTACAATACAGGGACCAGCAGACCAAAAACAACATGGCCACTGTTTAGTGGTTGCGAAGGGGGAAGCTGAGTCTAAGAGATGTAACTAAGCATTAGTAGGCAATCTGATTTTGAGTGTTAGGATACTGAATTCCACTGTCACATAGCAAATGAGCACATTCTGAGTAGTGTAAGAGATACATAAGGGGGAGGAATAGGGTAGGAGATAGTTGACATCTCAGGGGGGAATGGTAGAAAGAAATGCAGTTCATTGGAGGTCAGTGTTACATGACAGATGTAAAACCATATCATGGAAAGAGGAGTAAATAAGCATGGGAAAGTCAAGAAATGGGGTGTACACTGTTGCTTACACCAAAGTTTTTGCTGGGCTACGGCCCATGAGGCGGGGTGGGGCTTTGGTGTGTAAGGCAGACTGAGCATATGGGAGCTGTTGGCAGACTTCTAAGACTGTTTGCCCTGGTGTGCGCGTTTTAACCTGAATAAGCAGATTCTGAACCATGTAAGCATGTGGGGGCAAGCCACTGTGAGCGTGTTTCTGCTGGTATGCGTTGCTCCCCTGAGGAAACAGAAAGGAAAAAGGAAGCAACAGAATTAGTAGGAAGCTAGCAGGGAATACTGCTGGAGCTAGCAGGTGAAAACAATTAGAAGCAGGCAATTACACAGGCAGAATAGTAGCTCAGCCAACCCTTAAAACTCTGCAAACAGCAGTGCAGATGTTTCTCTCAAGAGACACTGCAAGACAGGAGTAAGCTATTAGAAGTGAAAACTGAAAAGCTGAACTCAGAGCAGAAATGTAGGGGCTGCCATAGCTGTCATAAGGAGACATAGGCGACTTGCTGTGGGTGGTGACAATGCAGATGGTGCCAGACAACCCACAGTGAGGAGACGGAGAAGAGTGTACAGGCCCAGGGTCACCTACCATGGGTTACATGAGCTGGAGATAGTAGAGCCTATAGAGTGGACAGAGACCTCCTGCAGCAAATTGTTGAGCTGTGCAGGCCACGCCTCACACACAGAACCAACAGGGGGGAACCCATCCCAGTGGAAACCAAGGTATTTTTTAAGAATACTAGCAACAGGTACCTTCCAGAGACCAACTGGTGATATGATGGGGATATCACAGGCATCAGCCTCCAGGGTACTGCACCAGTTCCTGGATGCCATGTCAGCACATGTCGGTGATCATGTATATTTCCCCAATGCCCGTGAGGTATTGGCCAGCAATATGCGTCTCTTCCAGCAAATAGCGGAATACCCTGAGGTAGTGGGTGCAATAGACTGCACGCACTTGCATCAAAGCACCAGCCGGTGAGGGGTAGGGCCTACATTAACCCAAGGGCTTCCCTCCATCAACTGCCAGGTCGTGTGTGATGCCCAGGGCATAATAATGAATGTGTGCTGGCTGCCCTGGGAGCTACCATGAGTCCCATATCTGGCATTTGGGCTGTACCAGACATTTGCCAATGGGGACCTCCCACACCGACCCCCAGTGGGGGGTGCAGGTTATGCACTGGAGCCGTGGCTGATGACACCCATCAGAAACTCACACACACCTGAACAGGAAGCCATAATGAGGCACCACAAACACGTAATGTAATAGATTTTTGGGGTGCTCAAGTCCGGGTTCCGGGGTCTGGACACATCTGGTGGAGCCTTGCAGTACTCACCAACTACATGTACCCAAATTGTCATGGTATGTGCTATGCTACATAATATGATCTTGGAAAACAGCTGCAGCAGGACCAGCATAGGGCCGGGCCAAACAGCCCCCACCATTGCCAAGGCCATCACAGGCAGAGCGTGACTCGGAGGAGGAACAACCTGAGCCTGCCCCAGTAGGCAGAAGGAGGGCCCAGTATGCCCTGGCCTTGGCAAAGAGGCAAATAGCACATACACTGGCTCAGTAGGAACCCTGGGAATGATACCCTCTGACTCACTCAAAAATAACATGGATGCCTAAAATGACATAACCTGCTCCCAAAAATGTACAGGAGTGTAATATGTGCATCCGACAGAGGCAGCCCTGCAGCACCACCTGAGGCATGAATGCCATGTGTTAAGTAATGTAACACCATGTAGTATATTCACACTTTAGGACCCTGACTAACATGCTACCCTCACCAAGCATGAACACAATATGACGATGGGATGATCAATTGCAATAATTGGCTGAAGTATTGCAGTTAGTCAAAGGGGATCCAATGTGTGCCAGCCTGGGATGACATGCTGAATGACATGATGCCCACCTGCTAGGGGGTGCACCTATCAGTCCAGGCCCATGGATACTGGCAAAGGCTGTTGTTACCCACAGCATGCCCTGAATAGGTAAGGCTCAAAACACAAACCCACTCCATAGGTACCACAAGGGATAAGAACCTAGATGTAATGCTACCCAATGCCAGAAGTCTAAACAGCAAGATCGGGAGTGTAAACTCACCCAGTATGGAGAATGTTGATATCTGTCCTGTAACAGAAAACTGGGTCAAGGCTCACAACAGCACCCTAACACTACCAGGTTACACCTCATACTGTGCTGTAACCCCAAAACATGGAACAAGCTACAAAAGGAGGGTGACTAGCAATAATTGTCAAGGATAAACACACCCCATGTTGGTACCACAACAAGAAGCAGCATGGACTAGCCATGGTCAAGTAACAGTGGCTAAAACTGCTTCCCAGTTTATAGCCTGCTACAGACTACTGTCCTAACACCAGGAACTGCACCTGGCCTATGTTGGAATACATGAATATATCAAGCCCCCCAAACCACATTATATTGGTTGACTGAAAATACCCAGACATAGACTGGGAGCATTATACTAGCTCCAACACTGTAGGAGAAAAGTTCCTAGAATCCATAAACCAAAATGCCCAGGAAGAATGTACCACTCCCACAAGAGGGGTAAGCATACTGGATGTGATAATCAGCAACATGGGTACTGGTTGGCAAGATGAGAAGTGTATCCCTCACTGGTAAGACCAGACCATAGAGTAATCACACTGGATATACACATCCTGACCACAGTCCCTGGCCAGAAAACTACAGTGAAAAACATGTGTAAAGCATAAATTGCCCCCTCCAAACTGATGTGGAATCCATTAAAGGCCCCTGCAGGGGCAAAAAATGGGCCACACCCCAGAAACCGTTATACAGGCATTCCATGAACACAGCCAGGAAAGCCTGGATTATGCAATCTCAAATAACAACAAGACACAATGCCATAACCCGGCATCTGGCATGCTGGACTCCAGCCATTACCAAACCATGCAAGAGAATGAGGAAGCTACTACATGATAGAGCAAACATAAAAAAAGAAGTAATCACTGATCAGTAGTATGGCAATAAAATATGTCCACACATACAATCCACTAACGCCAGCTACAACAAGTTCAATCTGTGAATCCTGAGGCAATGTTACACCTCCCCCAAATACACAGACAACCCTCAACTCCCCAAAAATACAAATATATGTGAGAGATGCAACCCTTTATCCCCGAGGCTGAGCTCCCCCAACTCAGTACTGTCAAAACTAGTCAGGAGGAGAAGGTAACCACACACCAAAACCCCGTCCCACATAGACCTATCCCAAATCAAACCAAAAACATAAACACAGAAAACATTCCCAGAGGCCCTAATTACAAACACACCACACCAACAGAGGCCTCCAAAGCAGACCCTAAGCAACCACAACCTCCAAACATAGCACATGCAACACATAGTACACAAAGCTGGTGTGCCAAACAGTTACAGGCCAGAAGGAGAAACAACATGCCTGATACAGTTGTAATAGGAGACTCCATAGTCAGACACACTGCTGTCCCGCTCACCAGACTGAACAAGGGAAAGGGTACAGTAAGCTGCCTGTAGGCTGCACAATGCCACATAACACAAGTACGCAGGTCACCCCAAAGCAAGTAGAAATATGATGCAGTCATTGTCCATGCTGGTGTGAATGACCTGAGATGTACCTCCCTGGACTACATGAAAAGAGACATGATGAGCTCTAGTATTTCTCCAGGCCGTATGACACTGACCGTTTGCAGCATCCTACCCTCACCAAGAATGATGCCACAGTACAAAACAGAATGATCAGCTTTAACAAGTGGCACAATTACTGCTGTCATTTCCCAAAAGGATCTAATGTCTGTCTGCTTGGGATGTTCATGACAAGCCATGCTGCTGTTCCAGGGATGGCTTGCACCTGTTACCCTGGGGTCTGGATATTGGATAAGGCTTTTCCATAGAGCCTTTTGGCAAGGCTGAAAAGACTAACCCACCACCCTAGAAAACATAAGTGGTAAGAAACATAAGGGTAATGCTGACCAATGCCAGATTTTAAACCCAATATGCATGCTCCTGAGGCCCTCCCAGTATGGAGAACATCGATGTCTGTGCAGTGACAGAAACCTGCTGCAAGCCTCCTGACAGCACACCAGCACTACCAGGTTATACCTCATATCATGCTTTTGGCCCCAAAACCTGGACCAAAACATAAAGGAGGGGGGTATCCATATTCAGCACAGACACCCATGTCCAGGTAACTGACAATGCACAAAGCATGAGACCACCCATGTGCACCTAACCAATCAAAACTGCTGTACAGTCTGTAGCATGCTACAGACCACACTCTCACACACAGGGAAACCCCCCCCAGCTCCTGAAGACACTGGACAGTATGAATGTCCAACCAAATACCAAACAAGGGACTCACAAATTACCACATAGGTGGTAAACCATTATGTATGGAAGGAGTAATCAGGGACCTAGGGACACAAGTGGACAGTAACCTGTTATGTGACACTCACATTTCCAATGTGGCTAGGAAGACTGTCTATATTGGACACAGTATCATGAAAGGATTCACATTTACATCAACAGAGGACATTGTGCCCCCGTACTGTTCTCTTATCAGACCCATAATCTAGTACAATGCCTCATTTGTGATGTACCTTACCTGACACCTGCAGCAGTTAGAAAGACCTCAAAGGTACCTCACCAAGAGGATAAAGGGTCTCAAATATATGTCATATGCTGCCTGGCTGTAGACACCCCAGCTGAATGCAGTCACATACTGCCTACACAGAGGCATTGTATGTTGGTTTTCCAACACAGGAGTAATGGACATGCTCCACCCAGAAAACTCAAAGCCATGGGGCTGTGGGGTGAAAATGTCAACCTCAACACATAATGAAATAGGATGTGCTTGAGGGACAGATACATAAACCAGAGGCTCCCCACACCCTGGAACAGAATCCCTTCCATGTTAGGCAGAGCCCCTCACTGACACTCTTCAACAGGAATCTTGCCAAGTGGATGGATGTGGAGTACACTGGGGTCTTCACTTTCCCCCGACAGAGGCACAGAAAAATAAATCATAAATGGCCATAATATTCACATAGCAAGGCAAAGACACACAACTCTGGCTAGGCTTACAAATGCCCTAGGGTGGATAGCCTTGTATGAACCTATGAAGATACAAATTGTACAGGACACTAAGGATAATCCCAAGGCTTACTCAACTGATGGTAGGAACCATGTTTGGAATTCACAGATATGCTCTGAATCACACAAATATTACAAACAACATACCAAAACACACACATATTGCAACATACAACCTGACAGGTGGGGCAAAACCCCAGAATGCAAAATATCTATCCCAGCAGACTGCTGGCCCCCCCGCATTGCAGATGCTGAGGTAACAGCCAGCATCTACAAAACAAAACACACAGCAGCAATGGGATGAGATGGTGTCCTGGGCTGAGTCCAACATGGACTCCAAGAAGAATGGAATGCCAAATCACACTACTGCTCAATGTCAGCCTTACCACAGGATATGTACCCAAAGAGCAGTGTACAACAACAGTGGTCCTTCTCAACAAAGGTGTTGCCTGAATGGATACTGCAAACTAACACCCCAGAATCCTGAGAAGCTTGGTCTACAGCTATGGAAAGGATCAGCATGTACCGCAGACATAAAGATATTGGGGACCTACTGAAATGGACCCTACCCAGTGTGGCTTTCTTAAGTGCAGATCCTGCCCTAAACATGTTTGACCCATTTGAAACAGTCATTAAGGTCATTGATGAGGGCAATGTGGTCCACACAGCGTAGCTGGACCTTTCAAAGGCTTCCATATGTTCATTTTGATATGCTCACCAGCTTAAATATAAACCCCTATGTCAGTAGAGGGGGTTTCAAAGGACAGAACTGACATGGTCAGACATGCTCCAGCCATGTCAGACTACAAACCAGATATAAGTGGCATCCCACAAGGCTTGGTCCTGGGACCTCCCTCGTTTGGTATATATGTCCCATAGGTACAGGCCAACATGGAAGGACTGTGTCTGAACATGTATGCAGAGGACTACAAACTGCCCACCATATCTGACCCTCCAGCTGACACAAGCATCCCCCAAAAGGGCCACATAGAAACAGACAACTGGTGCCATAACCATGTCAGCAAGCTAATTGCAGAAAAGTGTATAGTCAACCCCTGGATATACAGTAAGTGCCCACCAAACCAAGGGGTTAACCCAAAATTTAAAATGTAATGAGAGACCTACACAAGGTGATGATATCCTGCATTGGACAAACATGTGGCTGTAGTGTTACAGAAACATACCATATACCCACCTAATCATGAAGGTTGTCAGATCTAGATAAGGGAGGTCATTTGGCTCTGCAGTCATCCTTCATCAGGTTACAAATTTACTACAATAGCCCCTGTATGTACCTCAGCAGACACCTCCATCAACTGTAAAGTCCCAACAGTACCTCACCAGGAGTATCAAAGAGCTTGAACAGATGCCATGTGTTGCCTGATTAAACAAACTGCAGCTCCCCCCTGCCATACTGCCCACCCAGAGGCAAGCTGTGCCTGATGTATAAAGCCATGTCCAAGCTGGAATCAATGAACATGCTGCACCTTGTACGATCTGAAAGGCAGTGAGCTATGCACATGAGAGACCTGAACCCCAGCACTGACATACATAGGACATGCTGTACTGCATGATCCATAACACAGAAGCCACCCCCACCCATGAGTAAACTCCCAGTACAGGCTATCCAGAGAGTCACTCATTGATTCTCCTCAAGAGGAATCGTGATGAGTGGATGGGAGATGGTAGGTTTACCCCGGGTATCACTGTTATGTCACAGGTAGACGGAGGCCCGTATACTAACCATGACATATGTCATGGCAAACTCCACTTACAATGTGTGTTGAAGGACAAACACACCCTCCGACTAGCATTAGAAATGGCCTAGGGCACATCGCTAGTGTTTGCAAATGTACACCTATGTTGTGGAATACACTACCAATGTTGGACAAGCCTGGTATAAGTAGTTCATATCTGAACATAATGCAACATGGTCAGATGTGCACAACTGGCCCCTAACCAGGCTGCTGTGCTCACTATGGGAAAATAAAGCAGTAATAGGACTAAAGCCCAGGGTACTGTCCACCACAGTGAAAGTACTGAACCAGTACACTATACGGTACTACAGTGTTGGGGCAAAGAAAGGATGTTGACAATGTATGCAAAGTATCCCATGCAAACCCTGCAGGCACAGTATAATCCCTGTTGTGTTCACACACAAAGCAGTTAGACAGTAACTACACAACATGACACACAACACACAACCATAAACGGGGGATATTGTTGAAGTTCACACTCATCCACAAATGTGGTGGGCTGCAGAGTTCAACATATGGAAAGCTCACACTGGGCATGCTCGCACACTTTGATAAATGAGATATGTCAGACAACATGCCATGGGAAGGCTGAACTGGGCATGCTCACACACTTAGGCCAAATCTCAGTTTAGCAGTTGGCCACACATATCTGGTATTTGTACGTGTTATTCCAGGAACCAACCACATTACAGCAATCTGCCCAGTGCACACAGTTAAATGACTACAGAGACATACGTGATATAGTGGATCCCTCCCATATGCAAACATCTTCCACAGATACACAAGTTGTTCATACAAACAGGGAATGCTATGGCAATAAAGACCTGCAAACAGTCTATCAGCAACAAATAATGTGCATCTGACAATTAAACATATGGGTGTAGAGGTCAATACTAGGCTGTTTGCCCTAGGGAATGACAGCTTAGCCAGAGTGTGCTTGGTGTCTGCCTCCCCAGTACAGTAGGCTACTGTGCCACTGTAAAGTAGGTCACATAAGGCACCATGTGAGGCTAGTGTGCTGTGCCTCTGTCAAGCAGGGACACAGTGGATTTCCCAGGGTTTGAATTTGCTAAGCCACATCCAGGTTGTTGGTGTGTGCTGGAAGAGGGTTGTTGAGGACCTCTAACAGTAAGTGGGCATCAATAACAGACTGAGGGGAGCCTTATCTGCTTTGTCTGGACAATTTCACTGTCAACATTGTGTCATGATGATTATGAGGGATTGAAGTGTCTTGCCGGTACTGTTCAGAGATGACCTCCCTCTGTGGGCTACTGCTCTGCAATGTATTAGCTCACTCTGTCTGTTGGACAGCTCATATATGGCTGGTGTACACCTGACAGGTGTCCTGTTGTGGAGCAGTCATGGGTATATTTGGGATAGCATGATCAATACAAACCTTCCACATGCTCATAGAATGCAATTGTCAAGGATTATGCAGAGTGGCCTGTATACTCCCTCAGCATGGGTCCTTTGAAGTCTTCCACCCCAGTCTTCACAAGTGTAAAGTCTGCTTTTGATAAATACAGTTTGTTTGCAGTGACAACCTTGCCTGGGGGTGGGGATGGGATATGGATGTCCAGGGAAAGGTGGGTATGGTCAGATATCAACAATGGTGGTCTACCTCTGATGGGGAACAGTGAGTACCCATGTTGCAGATGGTCATGTGCAATATGTTGTCCCCCTTATGGCTGTGGTGAGAGGTTCTGCCATATCACATGGACTCACAAATTGTAGTGGCTGTAGTGTAATGTTGTAGAGGCCTGAGTAGTTCCCACACACAATATGCCTGTACCTGACGTTAACAACTGGAATTGTGTATGTGAACACCTGCATATCCTGGCACTGTTCCAAGGGAAGCAAAGTGTGTGTCCTGGATGTGGTAGGGGTGGTGTGGACTGGTTGTGTTGTGTGTTACAGGTCCTGTGGTCATGAAGCATGGTATAGAACATAACCTGCCAGTGCGATGTGCATATCTGACCCTGAAGTAGGTGGCTGCAAATGCATATATATGGTATCCCCCACCTGACAGGTAGTACTAGATGTACATACCTCTGTAGAAATAATGATGTCAGCACCCTATAAATACTGCAGGTGCAGAACAGATGCCTCTAATTCGGATAGTGTGCTCTGCTAATGCATCTCTCTCAAGTGTCATAATATAGTTAGGTAGGGGTTTGAATCCTGCAAATGCTCAGTGTGTGTGTGTGGGTGAGCAAGGTTGTGGGGTGTGTGAGGGAAATGTCCCTTTTGGCAACTGGGAAAACACACTACAGGATGCACATTCCCCTTTCTAAACACTGATGATGTCAGCACCCTATAAGTACAGCAGGAGAAGGGGAACCTCCTAATAATGCGAATAGCGCACTCTGCTACTGCGTCCATCTCAAGTGTCATAACATAGTTAGGTAGGGGTTTGAATCCTGCAAATGCCCAGTGTGTGTGGAGGGGGGTTAGTGTGTGTGCAAGTCTGTATGAAAGGAATGTCCCTTTTGGCAACTAGGAGAACACACTACATGATGCACATTACCCTTTCCAAACACTGATGATGTCAGCACCCTATAAATACAGCCAGAGAAAGGAAACCTCCCAGTAATTCGAATAGCGTGCTCTGCTAAGGCGTCTTTCTCAAGTGTTATATCATAGTTAGGTAGGGATTTGAATCCTGCAAGTGTTTGTGTTTGGATGAAGGGAGTTTGTGTGTGTGCAATTCTGTATGAAAAATATGTGGTTTTGGCAATTAGGAGAACACACTACATGATGCACATTACCCTTTCCAAACACTGATGATGTCAGCACCCTATAAGTACAGCCAGAGAAGAGAAACCTTCCAGTAATTGAATAGGCCCGCTAATGCATCTTTCAAGTGTCATAACATAGTTAGGTAGGGGTTTGAATCCTGCAAGTGTGTGTGTTTGG
>NC_056740.1:271170661-271203161 GCF_019279795.1 Protopterus annectens
TTATATCTGCAGAATGCTTACAGCTCCCTGGTATTTATCCCATTTTATTGATATCTGCAGACTGGTCATTTTAGCTCCTGGTATTTACTCGATTTTATTGATATCTGCAGATGGCACAGCTCCCTGGTATTTATCGATTTTATTGATATCTGCAGATGGGTACAGCTCTCTGGTATTTATCATTTATTGATATCTGCAGATGGTACAGCTTTTTCCCTGGTATTTATCGATTTTATTGATATCTGCAGATGGTACAGCTCCTGGTATTTATCGATTTTATTGATATCTGCAGATGGTACAGCTCCCTGGTATTTATCGATTTTATTGATATCTGCAGATGGTACAGCTCTCTGGTATTTATCGATTTTATTGATATCTGCAGATGGTACAGCTCCCTGGTATTTATCGATTTTATTGATATCTGCAGATGGTACAGCTCCCTGGTATTTATCGATTTTATTGATATCTGCAGATGGTACAGCTCCCTGGTATTTATCGATTTTATTGATATCTGCAGATGGCACAGCTCCCTGGTATTTATCGATTTTATTGATATCTGCAGATGGTACAGCTCCCTGGTATTTATCGATTTTATTGATATCTGCAGATGGTACAGCTCCCTGGTATTTATCGATTTTATTGCTATCTGCAGATGGCACAGCTCCCTGGTATTTATCGATTTTATTGCTATCTGCAGATGGTACAGCTCTCTGGTATTTATCGATTTTATTGATATGTGCAGATGGTACAGCTCCCTGGTATTTATTGATTTTATTGATATCTGCAGATGGTACAGCTCCCTGGTATTTATCGATTTTATTGATATCTGCAGATGGTACAGCTCCCTGGTATTTATCGATTTTATTGATATCTGCAGATGGTACAGCTCCTGGTATTTATCGATTTTATTGATATCTGCAGATGGTACAGCTCCCTGGTATTTATCGATTTTATTGATATCTGCAGATGGTACAGCTCCTGGTATTTATGATTTATTGCTATCTGCAGATGGTACAGCTCCTGGTATTTATCGATTTTATTGATATCTGCAGATGGTACAGCTCCCTGGTATTTTTCGATGTTCTTGATATCTTCAGATGGTTCAGCTCCTGGTATTTATCGATTTTATTGATATCTGCAGATGGTACAGCTCCTGGTATTTATCGATTTTATTGATATCTGCAGATGGTACAGCTCCCTGGTATTTATCGATTTTATTGATATCTGCAGATGGTACAGCTCCTGGTATTTATCGATTTATTGATATCTGCAGATGGTACAGCTCTGGTATTTATCGATTTTATTGCTATCTGCAGATGGTACAGCTCCCTGGTATTTATCGATTTTATTGATATCTGCAGATGGTACAGCTCTCTGGTATTTATCGATTTTATTGATATCTGCAGGTGGTACAGCTCCCTGGTATTTATCAGTTTTATTGCTATCTGCAGATGGTACAGCTCCCTGGTATTTATCGATTTTATTGATATCTGCAGATGGTACAGCTCCCTGGTATTTATCGATTTTATTGCTATCTGCAGATGGTACAGCTCCCTGGTATTTATCGATTTTATTGATATCTGCAGATGGTACAGCTCCCTGGTATTTATCGATTTTATTGCTATCTGCAGATGGTACAGCTCCCTGGTATTTATCGATTTTATTGCTATCTGCAGATGGTACAGCTCCCTGGTATTTATCGATTTTATTGCTATCTGCAGATGGCACAGCTCCCTGGTATTTATCGATTTTATTGCTATCTGCAGATGGTACAGCTCTCTGGTATTTATCGATTTTATTGATATCTGCAGGTGGTACAGCTCCCTGGTATTTATCGATTTTATTGATATCTGCAGATGGTACAGCTCCCTGGTATTTATCGATTTTATTGATATCTGCAGATGGTACAGCTCCCTGGTATTTATCGATTTTATTGATATCTGCAGATGGTACAGCTCTCTGGTATTTATCGATTTTATTGCTATCTGCAGATGGTACAGCTCCCTGGTATTTATCGATTTTATTGCTATCTGCAGATGGTACAGCTCTCTGGTATTTATCGATTTTATTGATATCTGCAGATGGTACAGCTCCCTGGTATTTATCGATTTTATTGCTATCTGCAGATGGTACAGCTCCTGGTATTTATCGATTTTATTGCTATCTGCAGATGGCACAGCTCCCTGGTATTTATCGATTTTATTGATATCTGCAGATGGTACAGCTCCCTGGTATTTATCGATTTTATTGATATCTGCAGATGGTACAGCTCTCTGGTATTTATCGATTTTATTGCTATCTGCAGATGGTACAGCTCCCTGGTATTTATCGATTTTATTGATATCTGCAGATGGTACAGCTCTCTGGTATTTATCGATTTTATTGATATCTGCAGATGGTACAGCTCCCTGGTATTTATCGATTTTATTGCTATCTGCAGATGGTACAGCTCTCTGGTATTTATCGATTTTATTGATATCTGCAGATGGTACAGCTCTCTGGTATTTATCGATTTTATTGATATCTGCAGATGGTACAGCTCTCTGGTATTTATCGATTTTATTGATATCTGCAGATGGTACAGCTCCCTGGTATTTATCGATTTTATTGATATCTGCAGATGGTACAGCTCCCTGGTATTTATCGATTTTATTGATATCTGCAGATGGTACAGCTCTCTGGTATTTATCGATTTTATTGATATCTGCAGATGGTACAGCTCCCTGGTATTTATCGATTTTATTGATATCTGCAGATGGTACAGCTCTCTGGTATTTATCGATTTTATTGATATCTGCAGATGGTACAGCTCCCTGGTATTTATCGATTTTATTGATATCTGCAGATGGCACAGCTCCCTGGTATTTATCAGTTTTATTGATATCTGCAGATGGTACAGCTCCCTGGTATTTATCGATTTTATTGCTCTCTGCAGATGGTACAGCTCCCTGGTATTTATCGATTTTATTGCTATCTGCAGATGGTACAGCTCCCTGGTATTTATCGATTTTATTGATATCTGCAGATGGCACAGCTCCCTGGTATTTATCGATTTTATTGCTATCTGCAGATGGTACAGCTCTCTGGTATTTATCGATTTTATTGATATCTGCAGATGGCACAGCTCCCTGGTATTTATCGATTTTATTGATATCTGCAGATGGTACAGCTCCCTGGTATTTATCGATTTTATTGATATCTGCAGATGGTACAGCTCCCTGGTATTTATCGATTTTATTGATATCTGCAGGTGGTACAGCTTCCTGGTATTTATCTATTTTATTGATATCTGCAGATGGTACAGCTCTCTGGTATTTATCAGTTTTATTGATATCTGCAGATGGTACAGCTCCCTGGTATTTATCGATTTTATTGATATCTGCAGATGGTACAGCTCCCTGGTATTTATCGATTTTATTGATATCTGCAGATGGTACAGCTCCCTGGTATTTATCGATTTTATTGATATCTGCAGATGGTACAGCTCCTGGTATTTATCGATTTTATTGATATCTGCAGATGGTACAGCTCCCTGGTATTTATCGATTTTATTGATATCTGCAGATGGTACAGCTCCCTGGTATTTATCGATTTTATTGATATCTGCAGATGGTACAGCTCCCTGGTATTTATCGATTTTATTGATATCTGCAGATGGTACAGCTCCCTGGTATTTATCGATTTTATTGATATCTGCAGATGGTACAGCTCCCTGGTATTTATCGATTTTATTGCTATCTGCAGATGGTACAGCTCTCTGGTATTTATCAGTTTTATTGATATCTGCAGATGGTACAGCTCTCTGGTATTTATCGATTTTATTGCTATCTGCAGATGGTACAGCTCCCTGGTATTTATCGATTTTATTGATATCTGCAGGTGGTACAGCTTCCTGGTATTTATCGATTTTATTGATATCTGCAGATGGTACAGCTCCCTGGTATTTATCGATTTTATTGATATCTGCAGATGGTACAGCTCCCTGGTATTTATCGATTTTATTGATATCTGCAGATGGTACAGCTCCTGGTATTTATCGATTTTATTGATATCTGCAGATGGTACAGCTCCTGGTATTTATCGATTTTATTGATATCTGCAGATGGTACAGCTCCTGGTATTTATCGATTTTATTGATATCTGCAGATGGTACAGCTCCTGGTATTTATCGATTTTATTGATATCTGCAGATGGTACAGCTCCTGGTATTTATCGATTTTATTGATATCTGCAGATGGTACAGCTCTCTGGTATTTATCGATTTTATTGATATCTGCAGATGGTACAGCTCCCTGGTATTTATCGATTTTATTGCTATCTGCAGATGGTACAGCTCCCTGGTATTTATCGATTTTATTGATATCTGCAGATGGTACAGCTCCCTGGTATTTATCGATTTTATTGATATCTGCAGATGGTACAGCTCCCTGGTATTTATCGATTTTATTGATATCTGCAGATGGCACAGCTCCCTGGTATTTATCGATTTTATTGATATCTGCAGATGGTACAGCTCCCTGGTATTTATCGATTTTATTGATATCTGCAGATGGTACAGCTCCCTGGTATTTATCGATTTTATTGATATCTGCAGATGGCACAGCTCCCTGGTATTTATCGATTTTATTGCTATCTGCAGATGGTACAGCTCTCTGGTATTTATCGATTTTATTGATATCTGCAGATGGTACAGCTCTCTGGTATTTATCGATTTTATTGCTATCTGCAGATGGTACAGCTCCCTGGTATTTATCGATTTTATTGCTATCTGCAGATGGTACAGCTCCCTGGTATTTATCGATTTTATTGATATCTGCAGATGGTACAGCTCCCTGGTATTTATCGATTTTATTGCTATCTGCAGATGGTACAGCTCTCTGGTATTTATCGATTTTATTGATATCTGCAGATGGTACAGCTCTCTGGTATTTATCGATTTTATTGATATCTGCAGATGGTACAGCTCCCTGGTATTTATCGATTTTATTGATATGTGCAGATGGTACAGCTCCCCGGTATTTATCGATTTTATTGATATCTGCAGATGGTACAGCTCCTGGTATTTATCGATTTTATTGATATCTGCAGATGGCACAGCTCCCTGGTATTTATCGATTTTATTGCTATCTGCAGATGGTACAGCTCCCTGGTATTTGTCGATTTTATTGATATCTGCAGATGGTACAGCTCCTGGTATTTATCGATTTTAATGATATCAGCAGATGGTACAGCTCTCTGGAATTTATCGATTTTATTGATATCTGCAGATGGTACAGCTCCTGGTATTTATCGATTTTATTGATATCTGCAGATGGTACAGCTCCTGGTATTTATCGATTTTATTGATATCTGCAGATGGTACAGCTCCTGGTATTTATCAATTTTATTGATATCTGCTGATGGTACAGCTCCCTGGTATTTATCGATTTTATTGATATCTGCAGATGGTACAGCTCCTGGTATTTATCGATTTTATTGATATCTGCAGATGGTACAGCTCCCTGGTATTTATCGATTTTATTGCTATCTGCAGATGGTACAGCTCTCTGGTATTTATCGATTTTATTGATATCTGCAGATGGTACAGCTCCCTGGTATTTATCGATTTTATTGATATCTGCAGATGGTACAGCTCCCTGGTATTTATCGATTTTATTGCTATCTGCAGATGGTACAGCTCCTGGTATTTATCGATTTTATTGATATCTGCAGATGGTACAGCTCCCTGGTATTTATCGATTTTATTGATATCTGCAGATGGTACAGCTCCTGGTATTTATCGATTTTATTGATATCTGCAGATGGTACAGCTCCTGGTATTTATCGATTTTATTGATATCTGCAGATGGCACAGCTCCTGGTATTTATCGATTTTATTGATATCTGCAGATGGTACAGCTCCTGGTATTTATCGATTTTATTGATATCTGCAGATGGTACAGCTCCCTGGTATTTATCGATTTTATTGATATCTGCAGATGGTACAGCTCCTGGTATTTATCGATTTTATTGATATCTGCAGATGGTACAGCTCCCTGGTATTTATCGATTTTATTGATATCTGCAGATGGTACAGCTCCTGGTATTTATCGATTTTATTGATATCTGCAGATGGTACAGCTCCTGGTATTTATCGATTTTATTGATATCTGCAGATGGTACAGCTCCTGGTAT
Source organism: Protopterus annectens (assembly GCF_019279795.1). Classification (NCBI taxonomy): domain Eukaryota; kingdom Metazoa; phylum Chordata; order Ceratodontiformes; family Protopteridae; genus Protopterus; species Protopterus annectens. The sequence continues at coordinate 271,176,836 of NC_056740.1, forward strand.
TTATCGATTTTATTGATATCTGCAGATGGTACAGCTCCTGGTATTTATCGATTTTATTGATATCTGCAGATGGTACAGCTCCTGGTATTTATCGATTTTATTGATATCTGCAGATGGTACAGCTCCCTGGTATTTATCGATTTTATTGATATCTGCAGATGGTACAGCTCCTGGTATTTATCGATTTTATTGATATCTGCAGATGGCACAGCTCCTGGTATTTATCGATTTTATTGCTATCTGCAGATGGTACAGCTCCTGGTATTTATCGATTTTATTGATATCTGCAGATGGTACAGCTCCTGGTATTTATCGATTTTATTGATATCTGCAGATGGTACAGCTCCCTGGTATTTATCGATTTTATTGATATCTGCAGATGGTACAGCTCCTGGTATTTATCGATTTTATTGATATCTGCAGATGGTACAGCTCTCTGGTATTTATCGATTTTATTGATACCTGCAGATGGTACAGCTCCTGGTATTTATCGATTTTATTGCTATCTGCAGATGGTACAGCTCCTGGTATTTATCGATGTTATTGCTATCTGCAGATGGTACAGCTCTCTGGTATTTATCGATTTTATTGATATGTGCAGATGGTACAGCTCTCTGGTATTTATCGATTTTATTGCTCTCTGCAGATGGTACAGCTGGCTGTTATTTATGCATGTTATTCATATCTGCAGATGGTACAGCTCCCTGGTATTTATCGATTTTATTGATATCTGCAGATGGTACAGCTCTCTGGTATTTATCGATTTTATTGATATCTGCAGATGGTACAGCTCCCTGGTATTTATCGATTTTATTGATATCTGCAGATGGTACAGCTCCCTGGTATTTATCGATTTTATTGCTATCTGCAGATGGTACAGCTCTCTGGTATTTATCGATTTTATTGCTATCTGCAGATGGTACAGCTCCCTGGTATTTATCGATTTTATTGATATCTGCAGATGGTACAGCTCCCTGGTATTTATCGATTTTATTGATATCTGCAGATGGTACAGCTCCCTGGTATTTATCGATTTTATTGATATCTGCAGATGGTACAGCTCTCTGGTATTTATCGATTTTATTGATATCTGCAGATGGTACAGCTCCCTGGTATTTATCGATTTTATTGATATCTGCAGATGGTACAGCTCCTGGTATTTATCGATTTTATTGATATCTGCAGATGGTACAGCTCCCTAGTATTTATCGATTTTATTGATATCTGCAGATGGTACAGCTCCCTGGTATTTATCGATTTTATTGATATCTGCAGATGGTACAGCTCCCTGGTATTTATCGATTTTATTGATATCTGCAGACGGTACAGCTCCTGGTATTTATCGATTTTATTGATATCTGCAGATGGTACAGCTCCTGGTATTTATCGATTTTATTGATATCTGCAGATGGTACAGCTCCCTGGTATTTATCGATTTTATTGATATCTGCAGATGGTACAGCTCCTGGTATTTATCGATTTTATTGATATCTGCAGATGGTACAGCTCCTGGTATTTATCGATTTTATTGCTATCTGCAGATGGTACAGCTCCTGGTATTTATCGATTTTATTGATATCTGCAGATGGTACAGCTCCTGGTATTTATCGATTTTATTGATATCTGCAGATGGTACAGCTCCTGGTATTTATCGATTTTATTGATATCTGCAGATGGTACAGCTCCCTGGTATTTATCGATTTTATTGATATCTGCAGATGGTACAGCTCCTGGTATTTATCGATTTTATTGATATCTGCAGATGGCACAGCTCCTGGTATTTATCGATTTTATTGATATCTGCAGATGGTACAGCTCCCTGGTATTTATCGATTTTATTGATATCTGCAGATGGTACAGCTCCTGGTATTTATCGATTTTATTGATATCTGCAGATGGTACAGCTCCCTGGTATTTATCGATTTTATTGATATCTGCAGATGGTACAGCTCCTGGTATTTATCGATTTTATTGATATCTGCAGATGGTACAGCTCCTGGTATTTATCGATTTTATTGATATCTGCAGATGGTACAGCTCCTGGTATTTATCGATTTTATTGATATCTGCAGATGGTACAGCTCCCTGGTATTTATCGATTTTATTGATATCTGCAGATGGTACAGCTCCCTGGTATTTATCGATTTTATTGATATCTGCAGATGGTACAGCTCCCTGGTATTTATCGATTTTATTGATATCTGCAGATGGTACAGCTCCCTGGTATTTATCGATTTTATTGATATCTGCAGACGGTACAGCTCCCTAGTATTTATCGATTTTATTGATATCTGCAGATGGTACAGCTCCCTGGTATTTATCGATTTTATTGATATCTGCAGATGGTACAGCTCCCTGGTATTTATCGATTTTATTGCTATCTGCAGATGGTACAGCTCTCTGGTATTTATCGATTTTATTGATATCTGCAGATGGCACAGCTCCCTGGTATTTATCGATTTTATTGATATCTGCAGATGGTACAACTGCCTGGTATTTATCGAATTTATTGATATCTGCAGATGGTACAGCTCCTGGTATTTATCGATTTTATTGATATCTGCAGATGGTACAGCTCCTGGTATTTATCGATTTTATTGCTATCTGCAGATGGTACAGCTCTCTGGTATTTATCGATTTTATTGATATCTGCAGATGGTACAGCTCCTGGTATTTATCGATTTTATTGATATCTGCAGATGGTACAGCTCCCTGGTATTTATCGATTTTATTGATATCTGCAGATGGCACAGCTCCCTGGTATTTATCAATTTTATTGATATCTGCAGATGGTACAGCTCCCTGGTATTTATCGATTTTATTGATATCTGCAGATGGGACAGCTCCCTGGTATTTATCAGTTTTATTGATATCTGCAGATGGCACAGCTCCCTGGTATTTATCGATTTTATTGATATCTGCAGATGGCACAGCTCCCTGGTATTTATCTATTTTATTGATATCTGCAGATGGTACAGCTCCCTGGTATTTATCAGTTTTATTGCTATCTGCAGATGGTACAGCTCCCTGGTATTTATCGATTTTATTGATATCTGCAGATGGCACAGCTCCCTGGTATTTATCGATTTTATTGCTATCTGCAGATGGTACAGCTCTCTGGTATTTATCGATTTTATTGATATCTGCAGATGGCACAGCTCCCTGGTATTTATCGATTTTATTGCTATCTGCAGATGGTACAGCTCTCTGGTATTTATCGATTTTATTGATATCTGCAGATGGTACAGCTCCCTGGTATTTATCGATTTTATTGATATCTGCAGATGGTACAGCTCCCTGGTATTTATCGATTTTATTGATATCTGCAGATGGTACAGCTCTCTGGTATTTATCGATTTTATTGATATCTGCAGATGGTACAGCTCCCTGGTATTTATCGATTTTATTGATATCTGCAGATGGTACAGCTCCTGGTATTTATCGATTTTATTGATATCTGCAGATGGTACAGCTCCTGGTATTTATCGATTTTATTGATATCTGCAGATGGTACAGCTCCTGGTATTTATCGATTTTATTGATATCTGCAGATGGTACAGCTCTCTGGTATTTATCGATTTTATTGATATCTGCAGATGGTACAGCTCCCTGGTATTTATCGATTTTATTGCTATCTGCAGATGGTACAGCTCCCTGGTATTTATCGATTTTATTGATATCTGCAGATGGTACAGCTCTCTGGTTTTTATCGATTTTATTGATAGCTGCAGATGGTACAGCACCCTGGTATATATCGATTTTATTGGTCTCTGCAGATGGTACAGCTCCTTGGTATTTATCGATTTTATTGATATCTGCAGATGGTACAGCTCCTGGTATTTATCGATTTTATTGATATCTGCAGATGGTACAGCTCCTGGTATTTATCGATTTTATTGATATCTGCAGATGGTACAGCTCCTGGTATTTATCGATTTTATTGATATCTGCAGATGGTACAGCTCCTGGTATTTATCGATTTTATTGATATCTGCAGATGGTACAGCTCCTGGTATTTATCGATTTTATTGATATCTGCAGATGGTACAGCTCCTGGTATTTATCGATTTTATTGATATCTGCAGATGGTACAGCTCCTGGTATTTATCGATTTTATTGATATCTGCAGATGGTACAGCTCCCTGGTATTTATCGATTTTATTGATATCTGCAGATGGTACAGCTCCTGGTATTTATCGATTTTATTGATATCTGCAGATGGTACAGCTCCCTGGTATTTATCGATTTTATTGATATCTGCAGATGGTACAGCTCCTGGTATTTATCGATTTTATTGATATCTGCAGATGGTACAGCTCCTGGTATTTATCGATTTTATTGATATCTGCAGATGGTACAGCTCCTGGTATTTATCGATTTTATTGATATCTGCAGATGGTACAGCTCCTGGTATTTATCGATTTTATTGATATCTGCAGATGGTACAGCTCCTGGTATTTATCGATTTTATTGATATCTGCAGATGGTACAGCTCCCTGGTATTTATCGATTTTATTGATATCTGCAGATGGTACAGCTCCTGGTATTTATCGATTTTATTGCTATCTGCAGATGGTACAGCTCCTGGTATTTATCGATTTTATTGATATCTGCAGATGGTACAGCTCCTGGTATTTATCGATTTTATTGCTATCTGCAGATGGTACAGCTCCCTGGTATTTATCGATTTTATTGATATCTGCAGATGGTACAGCTCCCTGGTATTTATCGATTTTATTGATATCTGCAGATGGTACAGCTCCTGGTATTTATCGATTTTATTGATATCTGCAGATGGTACAGCTCCCTGGTATTTATCGATTTTATTGATATCTGCAGATGGTACAGCTCCTGGTATTTATCGATTTTATTGCTATCTGCAGATGGTACAGCTCCTGGTATTTATCGATTTTATTGATATCTGCAGATGGTACAGCTCCTGGTATTTATCGATGTTATTGCTATCTGCAGATGGTACAGCTCCTGGTATTTATCGATTTTATTGATATCTGCAGATGGTACAGCTCCTGGTATTTATCGATTTTATTGATATCTGCAGATGGTACAGCTCCCTGGTATTTATCGATTTTATTGATATCTGCAGATGGTACAGCTCCTGGTATTTATCGATTTTATTGATATCTGCAGATGGTACAGCTCCTGGTATTTATCGATTTTATTGATATCTGCAGATGGTACAGCTCCTGGTATTTATCGATTTTATTGATATCTGCAGATGGTACAGCTCCTGGTATTTATCGATTTTATTGCTATCTGCAGATGGTACAGCTCCTGGTATTTATCGATTTTATTGATATCTGCAGATGGTACAGCTCCTGGTATTTATCGATTTTATTGATATCTGCAGATGGTACAGCTCCTGGTATTTATCGATTTTATTGATATCTGCAGATGGTACAGCTCCTGGTATTTATCGATTTTATTGATATCTGCAGATGGTACAGCTCCCTGGTATTTATCGATTTTATTGATATCTGCAGATGGTACAGCTCCCTGGTATTTATCGATTTTATTGATATCTGCAGATGGTACAGCTCCTGGTATTTATCGATTTTATTGATATCTGCAGATGGTACAGCTCCTGGTATTTATCGATTTTATTGATATCTGCAGATGGTACAGCTCCTGGTATTTATCGATTTTATTGATATCTGCAGATGGTACAGCTCCCTGGTATTTATCGATTTTATTGATATCTGCAGATGGTACAGCTCCTGGTATTTATCGATTTTATTGATATCTGCAGATGGTACAGCTCCCTGGTATTTATCGATTTTATTGATATCTGCAGATGGTACAGCTCCTGGTATTTATCGATTTTATTGATATCTGCAGATGGTACAGCTCCTGGTATTTATCGATTTTATTGATATCTGCAGATGGTACAGCTCCCTGGTATTTATCGATTTTATTGATATCTGCAGATGGTACAGCTCCTGGTATTTATCGATTTTATTGCTATCTGCAGATGGTACAGCTCCTGGTATTTATCGATTTTATTGATATCTGCAGATGGTACAGCTCCTGGTATTTATTATTGATATCTGCAGATGGTACAGCTCCTGGTATTTATCGATTTTATTGATATCTGCAGATGGTACAGCTCCCTGGTATTTATCGATTTTATTGATATCTGCAGATGGTACAGCTCCTGGTATTTATCGATTTTATTGATATCTGCAGATGGTACAGCTCCCTGGTATTTATCGATTTTATTGATATCTGCAGATGGTACAGCTCCTGGTATTTATCGATTTTATTGATATCTGCAGATGGTACAGCTCCTGGTATTTATCGATTTTATTGATATCTGCAGATGGTACAGCTCCTGGTATTTATCGATTTTATTGATATCTGCAGATGGTACAGCTCCTGGTATTTATCGATTTTATTGATATCTGCAGATGGTACAGCTCCTGGTATTTATCGATTTTATTGATATCTGCAGATGGTACAGCTCCCTGGTATTTATCGATTTTATTGATATCTGCAGATGGTACAGCTCCCTGGTATTTATCGATTTTATTGATATCTGCAGATGGTACAGCTCCCTGGTATTTATCGATTTTATTGATATCTGCAGATGGTACAGCTCCCTGGTATTTATCAATTTTATTGATATCTGCAGATGGTACAGCTCCCTGGTATTTATCGATTTTATTGATATCTGCAGATGGTACAGCTCCCTGGTATTTATCGATTTTATTGATATCTGCAGATGGTACAGCTCCCTGGTATTTATCGATTTTATTGATATCTGCAGATGGTACAGCTCCCTGGTATTTATCGATTTTATTGATATCTGCAGATGGTACAGCTCCTGGTATTTATCGATTTTATTGATATCTGCAGATGGTACAGCTCCTGGTATTTATCGATTTTATTGATATCTGCAGATGGTACAGCTACCTGGTATTTATCGATTCTATTGATATCTGCAGATGGAACAGCTGCCTGATAATTATCGATTTTATTGCTATCTGCAGATGGTACAGCACCCTGGTAGTTATCGATTTTATTGCTATCTGCAGATGGCACAGGTCCCTGGTATTTATCGATTTTATTGCTATCTGCAGATGGTACAGCTCCTGGTATTTATCGATTTTATTGATATCTGCAGATGGTACAGCTCCTGGTATTTATCGATTTTATTGATATCTGCAGATGGTACAGCTCCTGGTATTTATCGATTTTATTGATATCTGCAGATGGTACAGCTCCTGGTATTTATCGATTTTATTGATATCTGCAGATGGTACAGCTCCTGGTATTTATCGATTTTATTGATATCTGCAGATGGTACAGCTCCTGGTATTTATCGATTTTATTGATATCTGCAGATGGTACAGCTCCTGGTATTTATCGATTTTATTGATATCTGCAGATGGTACAGCTCCTGGTATTTATCGATTTTATTGATATCTGCAGATGGTACAGCTCCTGGTATTTATCGATTTTATTGATATCTGCAGATGGTACAGCTCCTGGTATTTATCGATTTTATTGATATCTGCAGATGGTACAGCTCCTGGTATTTATCGATTTTATTGCTATCTGCAGATGGTACAGCTCCTGGTATTTATCGATTTTATTGATATCTGCAGATGGTACAGCTCCTGGTATTTATCGATTTTATTGATATCTGCAGATGGTACAGCTCCTGGTATTTATCGATTTTATTGATATCTGCAGATGGTACAGCTCCTGGTATTTATCGATTTTATTGCTATCTGCAGATGGTACAGCTCCTGGTATTTATCGATTTTATTGCTATCTGCAGATGGTACAGCTCTCTGGTATTTATCGATTTTATTGATATCTGCAGATGGTACAGCTCCCTGGTATTTATCGATTTTATTGATATCTGCAGATGGTACAGCTCCTGGTATTTATCGATTTTATTGATATCTGCAGATGGTACAGCTCCCTGGTATTTATCGATTTTATTGATATCTGCAGATGGTACAGCTCCCTGGTATTTATCGATTTTATTGCTATCTGCAGATGGTACAGCTCCCTGGTATTTATCGATTTTATTGATATCTGCAGATGGTACAGCTCTCTGGTATTTATCGATTTTATTGATATCTGCAGATGGTACAGCTCTCTGGTATTTATCGATTTTATTGATATCTGCAGATGGCACAGCTCCCTGGTATTTATCGATTTTATTGATATCTGCAGATGGTACAGCTCCCTGGTATTTATCGATTTTATTGATATCTGCAGATGGTACAGCTCCCTGGTATTTATCGATTTTATTGATATCTGCAGATGGTACAGCTCCCTGGTATTTATCGATTTTATTGATATCTGCAGATGGTACAGCTCCTGGTATTTATCGATTTTATTGATATCTGCAGATGGTACAGCTCCTGGTATTTATCGATTTTATTGATATCTGCAGATGGTACAGCTCCTGGTATTTATCGATTTTATTGATATCTGCAGATGGTACAGCTCCTGGTATTTATCGATTTTATTGATATCTGCAGATGGTACAGCTCCTGGTATTTATCGATTTTATTGATATCTGCAGATGGTACAGCTCCTGGTATTTATCGATTTTATTGATATCTGCAGATGGTACAGCTCCTGGTATTTATCGATTTTATTGATATCTGCAGATGGTACAGCTCCTGGTATTTATCGATTTTATTGATATCTGCAGATGGTACAGCTCCTGGTATTTATCGATTTTATTGATATCTGCAGATGGTACAGCTCCCTGGTATTTATCGATTTTATTGATATCTGCAGATGGTACAGCTCCTGGTATTTATCGATTTTATTGATATCTGCAGATGGTACAGCTCCTGGTATTTATCGATTTTATTGATATCTGCAGATGGTACAGCTCCTGGTATTTATCGATTTTATTGATATCTGCAGATGGTACAGCTCCTGGTATTTATCGATTTTATTGATATCTGCAGATGGTACAGCTCCTGGTATTTATCGATTTTATTGCTATCTGCAGATGGTACAGCTCCTGGTATTTATATTTATCGATTTTATTGATATCTGCAGATGGTACAGCTCCTGGTATTTATCGATTTTATTGATATCTGCAGATGGTACAGCTCCCTGGTATTTATCGATTTTATTGCTATCTGCAGATGGTACAGCTCCTGGTATTTATCGATTTTATTGCTATCTGCAGATGGTACAGCTCCCTGGTATTTATCGATTTTATTGATATCTGCAGATGGTACAGCTCCTGGTATTTATCGATTTTATTGATATCTGCAGATGGTACAGCTCCTGGTATTTATCGATTTTATTGATATCTGCAGATGGTACAGCTCCCTGGTATTTATCGATTTTATTGATATCTGCAGATGGTACAGCTCCTGGTATTTATCGATTTTATTGATATCTGCAGATGGTACAGCTCCTGGTATTTATCGATTTTATTGATATCTGCAGATGGTACAGCTCCTGGTATTTATCGATTTTATTGATATCTGCAGATGGTACAGCTCCTGGTATTTATCGATTTTATTGATATCTGCAGATGGTACAGCTCCCTGGTATTTATCGATTTTATTGATATCTGCAGATGGTACAGCTCCTGGTATTTATCGATTTTATTGATATCTGCAGATGGTACAGCTCCTGGTATTTATCGATTTTATTGATATCTGCAGATGGTACAGCTCTCTGGTATTTATCGATTTTATTGCTATCTGCAGACGGTACAGCTCCCTAGTATTTATCGATTTTATTGATATCTGCAGATGGTACAGCTCCCTGGTATTTATCGATTTTATTGATATCTGCAGATGGTACAGCTCCCTGGTATTTATCGATTTTATTGATATCTGCAGATGGTACAGCTCCCTGGTATTTATCGATTTTATTGATATCTGCAGATGGTACAGCTCCCTGGTATTTATCGATTTTATTGATATCTGCAGATGGTACAGCTCTCTGGTATTTATCGATTTTATTGATATCTGCAGATGGTACAGCTCTCTGGTATTTATCGATTTTATTGATATCTGCAGATGGTACAGCTCTCTGGTATTTATCGATTTTATTGATATCTGCAGATGGTACAGCTCCCTGGTATTTATCGATTTTATTGCTATCTGCAGATGGTACAGCTCCCTGGTATTTATCGATTTTATTGATATCTGCAGATGGTACAGCTCCTGGTATTTATCGATTTTATTGATATCTGCAGATGGTACAGCTCCTGGTATTTATCGATTTTATTGATATCTGCAGATGGTACAGCTCCCTGGTATTTATCGATTTTATTGATATCTGCAGATGGTACAGCTCCTGGTATTTATCGATTTTATTGATATCTGCAGATGGTACAGCTCCTGGTATTTATCGATTTTATTGATATCTGCAGATGGTACAGCTCCTGGTATTTATCGATTTTATTGATATCTGCAGATGGTACAGCTCCTGGTATTTATCGATTTTATTGATATCTGCAGATGGTACAGCTCCTGGTATTTATCGATTTTATTGATATCTGCAGATGGTACAGCTCCTGGTATTTATCGATTTTATTGATATCTGCAGATGGTACAGCTCCCTGGTATTTATCGATTTTATTGATATCTGCAGATGGTACAGCTCCCTGGTATTTATCGATTTTATTGATATCTGCAGATGGTACAGCTCCTGGTATTTATCGATTTTATTGATATCTGCAGATGGTACAGCTCCCTGGTATTTATCGATTTTATTGATATCTGCAGATGGTACAGCTCCTGGTATTTATCGATTTTATTGATATCTGCAGATGGTACAGCTCCTGGTATTTATCGATTTTATTGATATCTGCAGATGGTACAGCTCCTGGTATTTATCGATGTTATTGCTATCTGCAGATGGTACAGCTCTCTGGTATTTATCGATTTTATTGATATCTGCAGATGGTACAGCTCCCTGGTATTTATCGATTTTATTGATATCTGCAGATGGCACAGCTCCCTGGTATTTATCGATTTTATTGATATCTGCAGATGGTACAGCTCCTGGTATTTATCGATTTTATTGATATCTGCAGATGGTACAGCTCCTGGTATTTATCGATTTTATTGATATCTGCAGATGGTACAGCTCCCTGGTATTTATCGATTTTATTGCTATCTGCAGATGGTACAGCTCCTGGTATTTATCGATTTTATTGATATCTGCAGATGGTACAGCTCCTGGTATTTATCGATTTTATTGATATCTGCAGATGGTACAGCTCCTGGTATTTATCGATTTTATTGATATCTGCAGATGGTACAGCTCCTGGTATTTATCGATTTTATTGATATCTGCAGATGGTACAGCTCCTGGTATTTATCGATTTTATTGATATCTGCAGATGGTACAGCTCCTGGTATTTATCGATTTTATTGATATCTGCAGATGGTACAGCTCCTGGTATTTATCGATTTTATTGATATCTGCAGATGGTACAGCTCCTGGTATTTATCGATTTTATTGATATCTGCAGATGGTACAGCTCCTGGTATTTATCGATTTTATTGATATCTGCAGATGGTACAGCTCCTGGTATTTATCGATTTTATTGATATCTGCAGATGGTACAGCTCCTGGTATTTATCGATTTTATTGATATCTGCAGATGGTACAGCTCTCTGGTATTTATCGATTTTATTGATATCTGCAGATGGTACAGCTCCCTGGTATTTATCGATTTTATTGATATCTGCAGATGGTACAGCTCTCTGGTATTTATCGATTTTATTGATATCTGCAGATGGTACAGCTCCCTGGTATTTATCGATTTTATTGATATCTGCAGATGGTACAGCTCCCTGGTATTTATCGATTTTATTGATATCTGCAGATGGTACAGCTCCCTGGTATTTATCGATTTTATTGATATCTGCAGATGGTACAGCTCCTGGTATTTATCGATTTTATTGATATCTGCAGATGGTACAGCTCCCTGGTATTTATCGATTTTATTGATATCTGCAGATGGTACAGCTCCTGGTATTTATCGATTTTATTGCTATCTGCAGATGGTACAGCTCCTGGTATTTATCGATTTTATTGATATCTGCAGATGGTACAGCTCCTGGTATTTATCGATTTTATTGATATCTGCAGATGGTACAGCTCCTGGTATTTATCGATTTTATTGATATCTGCAGATGGTACAGCTCCTGCTATTTATCGATTTTATTGATATCTGCAGATGGTACAGCTCCCTGGTATTTATCGCTTTTATTGATATCTGCAGATGGTACAGCTCCCTGGCATTTATCGATTTTATTGATATCTGCAGATGGTACAGCTCCTGGTATTTATCGATTTTATTGATATCTGCAGATGGTACAGCTCCCTGGTATTTATCGATTTTATTGATATCTGCAGATGGTACAGCTCCTGGTATTTATCGATTTTATTGCTATCTGCAGATGGTACAGCTCCTGGTATTTATCGATTTTATTGATATCTGCAGATGGTACAGCTCCTGGTATTTATCGATTTTATTGATATCTGCAGATGGTACAGCTCCTGGTATTTATCGATTTTATTGATATCTGCAGATGGTACAGCTCCTGGTATTTATCGATTTTATTGATATCTGCAGATGGTACAGCTCCTGGTATTTATCGATTTTATTGATATCTGCAGATGGTACAGCTCCCTGGTATTTATCGATTTTATTGATATCTGCAGATGGTACAGCTCCTGGTATTTATCGATTTTATTGCTATCTGCAGATGGTACAGCTCCTGGTATTTATCGATTTTATTGATATCTGCAGATGGTACAGCTCCCTGGTATTTATCGATTTTATTGATATCTGCAGATGGTACAGCTCCTGGTATTTATCGATTTTATTGATATCTGCAGATGGTACAGCTCCTGGTATTTATCGATTTTATTGATATCTGCAGATGGTACAGCTCCTGGTATTTATCGATTTTATTGATATCTGCAGATGGTACAGCTCCTGGTATTTATCGATTTTATTGATATCTGCAGATGGTACAGCTCCTGGTATTTATCGATTTTATTGATATCTGCAGATGGTACAGCTCCTGGTATTTATCGATTTTATTGATATCTGCAGATGGTACAGCTCCCTGGTATTTATCGATTTTATTGCTATCTGCAGATGGTACAGCTCCTGGTATTTATCGATTTTATTGATATCTGCAGATGGTACAGCTCCTGGTATTTATCGATTTTATTGATATCTGCAGATGGTACAGCTCCTGGTATTTATCGATTTTATTGATATCTGCAGATGGTACAGCTCCCTGGTATTTATCGATTTTATTGATATCTGCAGATGGTACAGCTCCTGGTATTTATCGATTTTATTGATATCTGCAGATGGTACAGCTCCTGGTATTTATCGATTTTATTGATATCTGCAGATGGTACAGCTCCTGGTATTTATCGATTTTATTGCTATCTGCAGATGGTACAGCTCCCTGGTATTTATCGATTTTATTGATATCTGCAGATGGTACAGCTCCTGGTATTTATCGATTTTATTGATATCTGCAGATGGTACAGCTCCCTGGTATTTATCGATTTTATTGATATCTGCAGATGGTACAGCTCCTGGTATTTATCGATTTTATTGATATCTGCAGATGGTACAGCTCCTGGTATTTATCGATTTTATTGATATCTGCAGATGGTACAGCTCCTGGTATTTATCGATTTTATTGATATCTGCAGATGGTACAGCTCCCTGGTATTTATCGATTTTATTGCTATCTGCAGATGGTACAGCTCCTGGTATTTATCGATTTTATTGATATCTGCAGATGGTACAGCTCCTGGTATTTATCGATTTTATTGATATCTGCAGATGGTACAGCTCTCTGGTATTTATCGATTTTATTGATATCTGCAGATGGTACAGCTCCTGGTATTTATCGATTTTATTGATATCTGCAGATGGTACAGCTCCTGGTATTTATCGATTTTATTGATATCTGCAGATGGTACAGCTCCTGGTATTTATCGATTTTATTGATATCTGCAGATGGTACAGCTCCCTGGTATTTATCGATTTTATTGATATCTGCAGATGGTACAGCTCCCTGGTATTTATCGATTTTATTGCTATCTGCAGATGGTACAGCTCCCTGGTATTTATCGATTTTATTGATATCTGCAGATGGTACAGCTCCTGGTATTTATCGATTTTATTGATATCTGCAGATGGTACAGCTCTCTGGTATTTATCGATTTTATTGATATCTGCAGATGGTACAGCTCCCTGGTATTTATCGATTTTATTGATATCTGCAGATGGTACAGCTCCCTGGTATTTATCGATTTTATTGATATCTGCAGATGGTACAGCTCCTGGTATTTATCGATTTTATTGATATCTGCAGATGGTACAGCTCCTGGTATTTATCGATTTTATTGATATCTGCAGATGGTACAGCTCCTGGTATTTATCGATTTTATTGATATCTGCAGATGGTACAGCTCCTGGTATTTATCGATTTTATTGATATCTGCAGATGGTACAGCTCCTGGTATTTATCGATTTTATTGATATCTGCAGATGGTACAGCTCCTGGTATTTATCGATTTTATTGATATCTGCAGATGGTACAGCTCCTGGTATTTATCGATTTTATTGATATCTGCAGATGGTACAGCTCCTGGTATTTATCGATTTTATTGCTATCTGCAGATGGTACAGCTCCTGGTATTTATCGATTTTATTGATATCTGCAGATGGTACAGCTCCTGGTATTTATCGATTTTATTGATATCTGCAGATGGTACAGCTCCCTGGTATTTATCGATTTTATTGATATCTGCAGATGGTACAGCTCCTGGTATTTATCGATTTTATTGATATCTGCAGATGGTACAGCTCCTGGTATTTATCGATTTTATTGATATCTGCAGATGGTACAGCTCCTGGTATTTATCGATTTTATTGATATCTGCAGATGGTACAGCTCCTGGTATTTATCGATTTTATTGATATCTGCAGATGGTACAGCTCCTGGTATTTATCGATTTTATTGCTATCTGCAGATGCTACAGCTCCCTGGTATTTATCGATTTTATTGATATCTGCAGACGGTACAGCTCCTGGTATTTATCGATTTTATTGATATCTGCAGATGGTACAGCTCCCTGGTATTTATCGATTTTATTGATATCTGCAGATGGTACAGCTCCCTGGTATTTATCGATTTTATTGATATCTGCAGATGGTACAGCTCCTGGTATTTATCGATTTTATTGCTATCTGCAGATGGTACAGCTCCCTGGTATTTATCGATTTTATTGATATCTGCAGATGGTACAGCTCCTGGTATTTATCGATTTTATTGCTATCTGCAGATGGTACAGCTCCTGGTATTTATCGATTTTATTGATATCTGCAGATGGTACAGCTCCTGGTATTTATCGATTTTATTGATATCTGCAGATGGTACAGCTCCTGGTATTTATCGATTTTATTGATATCTGCAGATGGTACAGCTCCCTGGTATTTATCGATTTTATTGATATCTGCAGATGGTACAGCTCCTGGTATTTATCGATTTTATTGATATCTGCAGATGGTACAGCTCCTGGTATTTATCGATTTTATTGATATCTGCAGATGGTACAGCTCCTGGTATTTATCGATTTTATTGATATCTGCAGATGGTACAGCTCCTGGTATTTATCGATTTTATTGATATCTGCAGATGGTACAGCTCCTGGTATTTATCGATTTTATTGATATCTGCAGATGGTACAGCTCCTGGTATTTATCGATTTTATTGATATCTGCAGATGGTACAGCTCCTGGTATTTATCGATTTTATTGATATCTGCAGATGGTACAGCTCCTGGTATTTATCGATTTTATTGATATCTGCAGATGGTACAGCTCCTGGTATTTATCGATTTTATTGCTATCTGCAGATGGTACAGCTCCTGGTATTTATCGATTTTATTGATATCTGCAGATGGTACAGCTCCTGGTATTTATCGATTTTATTGATATCTGCAGATGGTACAGCTCCTGGTATTTATCGATTTTATTGATATCTGCAGATGGTACAGCTCCCTGGTATTTATCGATTTTATTGATATCTGCAGATGGTACAGCTCCTGGTATTTATCGATTTTATTGATATCTGCAGATGGTACAGCTCCTGGTATTTATCGATTTTATTGATATCTGCAGATGGTACAGCTCCCTGGTATTTATCGATTTTATTGATATCTGCAGATGGTACAGCTCCTGGTATTTATCGATTTTATTGATATCTGCAGATGGTACAGCTCCTGGTATTTATCGATTTTATTGATATCTGCAGATGGTACAGCTCCTGGTATTTATCGATTTTATTGATATCTGCAGATGGTACAGCTCCCTGGTATTTATCGATTTTATTGATATCTGCAGATGGAACAGCTCCTGGTATTTATCGATTTTATTGATATCTGCAGATGGTACAGCTCCTGGTATTTATCGATTTTATTGATATCTGCAGCTGGTATAGCTCCCTGGTATTTTTCGATTTTATTGCTATCTGCAGATGGTACAGCTCCTGGTATTTATCGATTTTATTGATATCTGCAGATGGTACAGCTCCTGGTATTTATCGATTTTATTGATATCTGCAGATGGTACAGCTCCCTGGTATTTATCGATTTTATTGATATCTGCAGATGGTTCAGCACCCTGGTATTTATCGATTTTATTGATATCTGCAGATGGTACAGCTCCTGGTATTTATCGATTTTATTGATATCTGCAGATGGTACAGCTCCCTGGTATTTATCGATTTTATTGATATCTGCAGATGGTACAGCTCCCTGGTATTTATCGATTTTATTGATATCTGCAGATGGTACAGCTCCCTGGTATTTATCGATTTTATTGATATCTGCAGATGGTACAGCTCCCTGGTATTTATCGATTTTATTGATATCTGCAGACGGTACAGCTCCTGGTATTTATCGATTTTATTGATATCTGCAGATGGTACAGCTCCTGGTATTTATCGATTTTATTGATATCTGCAGATGGTACAGCTCCTGGTATTTATCGATTTTATTGATATCTGCAGATGGTACAGCTCCTGGTATTTATCGATTTTATTGATATCTGCAGATGGTACAGCTCCTGGTATTTATCGATTTTATTGATATCTGCAGATGGTACAGCTCCCTGGTATTTATCGATTTTATTGATATCTGCAGATGGTACAGCTCCCTGGTATTTATCGATTTTATTGATATCTGCAGATGGTACAGCTCCTGGTATTTATCGATTTTATTGATATCTGCAGATGGTACAGCTCCTGGTATTTATCGATTTTATTGATATCTGCAGATGGTACAGCTCCCTGGTATTTATCGATTTTATTGATATCTGCAGATGGTACAGCTCCTGGTATTTATCGATTTTATTGATATCTGCAGATGGTACAGCTCCTGGTATTTATCGATTTTATTGATATCTGCAGATGGTACAGCTCCTGGTATTTATCGATTTTATTGATATCTGCAGATGGTACAGCTCCCTGGTATTTATCGATTTTATTGATATCTGCAGATGGTACAGCTCCCTGGTATTTATCGATTTTATTGCTATCTGCAGATGGTACAGCTCCCTGGTATTTATCGATTTTATTGATATCTGCAGATGGTACAGCTCCCTGGTATTTATCGATTTTATTGATATCTGCAGATGGTACAGCTCCCTGGTATTTATCGATTTTATTGATATCTGCAGATGGTACAGCTCCCTGGTATTTATCGATTTTATTGATATCTGCAGATGGTACAGCTCCCTGGTATTAATCGATTTTATTGATATCTGCAGATGGTACAGCTCCCTGGTATTTATCGATTTTATTGATATCTGCAGATGGTACAGCTCCTGGTATTTATCGATTTTATTGATATCTGCAGATGGTACAGCTCCTGGTATTTATCGATTTTATTGATATCTGCAGATGGTACAGCTCCCTGGTATTTATCGATTTTATTGATATCTGCAGATGGTACAGCTCCTGGTATTTATCGATTTTATTGATATCTGCAGATGGTACAGCTCCTGGTATTTATCGATTTTATTGATATCTGCAGATGGTACAGCTCCTGGTATTTATCGATTTTATTGATATCTGCAGATGGTACAGCTCCTGGTATTTATCGATTTTATTGATATCTGCAGATGGTACAGCTCCCTGGTATTTATCGATTTTATTGATATCTGCAGGTGGTACAGCTCCCTGGTATTTATCGATTTTATTGATATCTGCAGATGGTACAACTCCCTGGTATTTATCAGTTTTATTGATATCTGCAGGTGGTACAGCTCCCTGGTATTTATCGATTTTATTGCTATCTGCAGACGGTACAGCTCCCTGGTATTTATCGATTTTATTGATATCTGCAGATGGTACAGCTCCCTGGTATTTATCGATTTTATTGATATCTGCAGATGGTACAGCTCCCTGGTATTTATCGATTTTATTGATATCTGCAGATGGCACAGCTCCCTGGTATTTATCGATTTTATTGCTATCTGCAGATGGTACAGCTCCCTGGTATTTATCGATTTTATTGCTCTCTGCAGATGGCACAGCTCCCTGGTATTTATCGATTTTATTGCTATCTGCAGATGGTACAGCTCCCTGGTATTTATCGATTTTATTGATATCTGCAGATGGTACAGCTCCCTGGTATTTATCGATTTTATTGATATCTGCAGGTGGTACAGCTCCCTGGTATTTATCGATTTTATTGATATCTGCAGATGGTACAGCTCCCTGGTATTTATCGATTTTATTGATATCTGCAGGTGGTACAGCTCCCTGGTATTTATCGATTTTATTGCTATCTGCAGATGGTACAGCTCCCTGGTATTTATCGATTTTATTGATATCTGCAGGTGGTACAGCACCCTGGTATTTATCGATTTTATTGATATCTGCAGATGGTACAGCTCTCTGGTATTTATCGATTTTATTGATATCTGCAGGTGGTACAGCTCCCTGGTATTTATCGATTTTATTGATATCTGCAGATGGTACAGCTCTCTGGTATTTATCGATTTTATTGATATGTGCAGGTGGTACAGCTCTCTGGTATTTATCGATTTTATTGATATCTGCAGATGGTACAGCTCCCTGGTATTTATCGATTTTATTGCTATCTGCAGGTGGTACAGCTCCCTGGTATTTATCGATTTTATTGCTATCTGCAGATGGTACAGCTCCCTGGTATTTATCGATTTTATTGCTCTCTGCAGATGGTACAGCTCCCTGGTATTTATCGATTTTATTGATATCTGCAGATGGTACAGCTCCCTGGTATTTATCGATTTTATTGATATCTGCAGATGGTACAGCTCCCTGGTATTTATCGATTTTATTGATATCTGCAGATGGTACAGCTCCCTGGTATTTATCGATTTTATTGATATCTGCAGGTGGTACAGCTCCCTGGTATTTATCGATTTTATTGATATCTGCAGATGGCATAGCTCCCTGGTATTTATCGATTTTATTGCTATCTGCAGATGGTACAACTCCCTGGTATTTATTGATTTTATTGATATCTGCAGGTGGTACAGCTCCCTGGTAGTTATCGATTTTATTGATATCTGCAGATGGTACAGCTCCCTGGTATTTATCGATTTTATTGCTCTCTGCAGATGGCACAGCTCCCTGGTATTTATCGATTTTATTGATATCTGCAGATGGTACAGCTCTCTGGTATTTATCGATTTTATTGATATGTGCAGGTGGTACAGCTCCCTGGTATTTATTGATTTTATTGATATCTGCAGATGGCATAGCTCCCTGGTATTTATCAGTTTTATTGCTATCTGCAGATGGTACAGCTCCCTGGTATTTATCGATTTTATTGATATCTGCAGATGGCATAGCTCCCTGGTATTTATCGATTTTATTGCTATCTGCAGATGGTACAGCTCCCTGGTATTTATCGATTTTATTGCTATCTGCAGATGGTACAACTCCCTGGTATTTATTGATTTTATTGATATCTGCAGGTGGTACAGCTCCCTGGTAGTTATCGATTTTATTGATATCTGCAGATGGTACAGCTCCCTGGTATTTATCGATTTTATTGCTATCTGCAGATGGCACAGCTCCCTGGTATTTATCGATTTTATTGATATCTGCAGATGGTACAGCTCCCTGGTATTTATCGATTTTATTGATATCTGCAGATGGTACAGCTCCCTGGTATTTATCGATTTTATTGATATCTGCAGATGGTACAGCTCCCTGGTATTTATCAGTTTTATTGATATCTGCAGGTGGTACAGCTCCCTGGTATTTATCGATTTTATTGATATCTGCAGATGGTACAGCTCCCTGGTATTTATCGATTTTATTGATATCTGCAGATGGTACAGCTCCCTGGTATTTATCGATTTTATTGATATCTGCAGGTGGTACAGCTCCCTGGTATTTATCGATTTTATTGATATCTGCAGGTGGTACAGCTCCCTGGTATTTATCGATTTTATTGATATCTGCAGATGGTACAGCTCCCTGGTATTTATCAATTTTATTGATATCTGCAGATGGTACAGCTCCCTGGTATTTATCGATTTTATTGATATCTGCAGATGGTACAGCTCCCTGGTATTTATCGATTTTATTGCTATCTGCAGATGCTACAGCTCTCTGGTATTTATCAGTTTTATTGATATCTGCAGATGGTACAGCTCCCTGGTATTTATCGATTTTATTGCTATCTGCAGATGGCACAGCTCCCTGGTATTTATCAGTTTTATTGATATCTGCAGATGGTACAGCTCCCTGGTATTTATCGATTTTATTGATATCTGCAGATGGTACAGCTCCCTGGTATTTATCAGTTTTATTGATATCTGCAGATGGTACAGCTCCCTGGTATTTATCGATTTTATTGATATCTGCAGATGGTACAGCTCTCTGGTATTTATCGATTTTATTGATATCTGCAGATGGTACAGCTCCCTGGTATTAATCGATTTTATTGATATCTGCAGATCGTACAGCTCCCTGGTATTTATCGATTTTATTGATATCTGCAGGTGGTACAGCTCCCTGGTATTTATCGATTTTATTGCTATCTGCAGATGGTACAGCTCCCTGGTATTTATCGATTTTATTGATATCTGCAGATGGTACAGCTCCCTGGTATTTATCAGTTTTATTGCTCTCTGCAGATGGTACAGCTCCCTGGTATTTATCGATTTTATTGATATCTGCAGGTGGTACAGCTCCCTGGTATTTATCGATTTTATTGATATCTGCAGATGGTACAGCTCCCTGGTATTTATCAGTTTTATTGATATCTGCAGGTGGTACAGCTCCCTGGTATTTATCGATTTTATTGCTATCTGCAGATGGTACAGCTCTCTGGTATTTATCGATTTTATTGATATCTGCAGATGGTACAGCTCCCTGGTATTTATCGATTTTATTGATATCTGCAGGTGGTACAGCTTCCTGGTATTTATCTATTTTATTGATATCTGCAGATGGTACAGCTCCCTGGTATTTATCGATTTTATTGATATCTGCAGGTGGTACAGCTCCCTGGTATTTATCGATTTTATTGATATCTGCAGATGGTACAGCTCCCTGGTATTTATCGATTTTATTGATATCTGCAGATGGTACAGCTCCCTGGTATTTATCGATTTTATTGATATCTGCAGATGGTACAGCTCCTGGTATTTATCGATTTTATTGATATCTGCAGATGGTACAGCTCCTGGTATTTATCGATTTTATTGATATCTGCAGATGGTACAGCTCCTCCTGGTATTTATCGATTTTATTGATATCTGCAGATGGTACAGCTCCTGGTATTTATCGATTTTATTGATATCTGCAGATGGTACAGCTCCTGGTATTTATCGATTTTATTGATATCTGCAGATGGTACAGCTCCTGGTATTTATCGATTTTATTGATATCTGCAGATGGTACAGCTCCTGGTATTTATCGATTTTATTGATATCTGCAGATGGTACAGCTCTCTGGTATTTATCGATTTTATTGATATCTGCAGATGGTACAGCTCCCTGGTATTTATCGATTTTATTGATATCTGCAGATGGTACAGCTCCCTGGTATTTATCGATTTTATTGATATCTGCAGATGGTACAGCTCCCTGGTATTTATCGATTTTATTGCTATCTGCAGATGGTACAGCTCCCTGGTATTTATCGATTTTATTGATATCTGCAGATGGTACAGCTCCCTGGTATTTATCGATTTTATTGATATCTGCAGATGGTACAGCTCCTTGGTATTTATCGATTTTATTGATATCTGCAGATGGTACAGCTCGCTGGTATTTATCGATTTTATTGATATCTGCAGATGGTACAGCTCCCTGGTATTTATCGATTTTATTGATATCTGCAGATTGTACAGCTCCTGGTATTTATCGATTTTATTGATATCTGCAGATGGTACAGCTCCTGGTATGTATCGATTTTATTGATATCTGCAGACGGTACAGCTCCCTGGTATTTATCGATTTTATTGATATCTGCAGATGGTACAGCTCCCTGGTATTTATCGATTTTATTGATATCTGCAGATGGTACAGCTCCCTGGTATTTATCGATTTTATTGATATCTGCAGATGGTACAGCTCTCTGGTATTTATCGATTTTATTGATATCTGCAGATGGTACAGCTCCCTGGTATTTATCGATTTTATTGATATCTGCAGATGGTACAGCTCCCTGGTATTTATCGATTTTATTGATATCTGCAGATGGTACAGCTCCCTGGTATTTATCGATTTTATTGATATCTGCAGATGGTACAGCTCCCTGGTATTTATCGATTTTATTGATATCTGCAGATGGTACAGCTCCCTGGTATTTATCGATTTTATTGATATCTGCAGATGGTACAGCTCTCTGGTATTTATCGATTTTATTGATATCTGCAGATGGTACAGCTCCCTGGTATTTATCGATTTTATTGATATCTGCAGATGGTACAGCTCCCTGGTATTTATCGATTTTATTGATATCTGCAGATGGTACAGCTCCCTGGTATTTATCGATTTTATTGATATCTGCAGATGGTACAGCTCCCTGGTATTTATCGATTTTATTGATATCTGCAGATGGTACAGCTCCCTGGTATTTATCAGTTTTATTGATATCTGCAGATGGTACAGCTCCCTGGTATTTATCGATTTTATTGATATCTGCAGATGGTACAGCTCCCTGGTATTTATCGATTTTATTGATATCTGCAGATGGTACAGCTCCCTGGTATTTATCGATTTTATTGATATCTGCAGATGGTACAGCTCTCTGGTATTTATCGATTTTATTGATATCTGCAGATGGTACAGCTCCTGGTATTTATCGATTTTATTGATATCTGCAGATGGTACAGCTCCTGGTATTTATCGATTTTATTGATATCTGCAGATGGTACAGCTCCCTGGTATTTATCGATTTTATTGATATCTGCAGATGGTACAGCTCCCTGGTATTTATCGATTTTATTGATATCAGCAGATGGTACAGCTCCTGGTATTTATCGATTTTATTGATATCTGCAGATGGTACAGCTCCCTGGTATTTATCGATTTTATTGATATCTGCAGATGGTACAGCTCCCTGGTATTTATCGATTTTATTGATATCTGCAGATGGTACAGCTCCTGGTATTTATCGATTTTATTGATATCTGCAGATGGTACAGCTCCTGGTATTTATCGATTTTATTGATATCTGCAGATGGTACAGCTCCCTGGTATTTATCGATTTTATTGATATCTGCAGATGGTACAGCTCCTGGTATTTATCGATTTTATTGATATCTGCAGATGGTACAGCTCCCTGGTATTTATCGATTTTATTGATATCTGCAGATGGTACAGCTCCCTGGTATTTATCGATTTTATTGATATCTGCAGATGGTACAGCTCCCTGGTATTTATCGATTTTATTGATATCTGCAGATGGTACAGCTCCCTGGTATTTATCGATTTTATTGATATCTGCAGATGGTACAGCTCCCTGGTATTTATCGATTTTATTGCTATCTGCAGATGGTACAGCTCCTTGGTATTTATCGATTTTATTGATATCTGCAGATGGCACAGCTCCTGGTATTTATCGATTTTATTGATATCTGCAGATGGTACAGCTCCCTGGTATTTATCGATTTTATTGATATCTGCAGATGGTACAGCTCCCTGGTATTTATCGATTTTATTGATATCTGCAGATGGTACAGCTCCCTGGTATTTATCGATTTTATTGATATCTGCAGATGGTACAGCTCCCTGGTATTTATCGATTTTATTGCTATCTGCAGATGGTACAGCTCCCTGGTATTTATCGATTTTATTGATATCTGCAGATGGTACAGCTCCCTGGTATTTATCGATTTTATTGCTCTCTGCAGATGGCACAGCTCCCTGGTATTTATCGATTTTATTGCTCTCTGCAGATGGTACAGCTCCCTGGTATTTATCGATTTTATTGATATCTGCAGATGGTACAGCTCCCTGGTATTTATCGATTTTATTGCTATCTGCAGATGGTACAGCTAACCAGCTAGTCTTGTATCAGGCTGATGTTTATCACGCTGGATTCTACCCCCTCTTGGATAAATACGTTGAGGGTTTTACCAGTCTGGACTACAAAGAATGGCAAGTGTGGATCTAAATCCACACGGTGGGACTTACGTATCAACACACTCTGTAATAAAAAGAAAAGGCTTCTGGTCACCATTAAAAGATGTCCACTACATCACTATGACAAGGATGTAAAACTGGTAAGTAGGTGTATTAAACTTACCATTAGGAAATATAAGGTTAACTATGAACGGAGGATTACAACTAATTCAAATGACAACCATAAGGCCTTTGCCAGCTACATTAGGAGAATTCCTAGTAACAGGCAGGTCTGTACTGAATGTAGATCCAATGGTACCTCCTTTTACCCCAAGAACACTGCTATTACTTTTGCAGGCACATTCTATTCCAACTTCACCCCCCCCCCCCACCATCTCCACTGTTCCCTCCAAGGCCCCTTAAACTCCCACTTCTAAGATCAATTTGGGCAAAGTCCTTTTCAGACTTTCCAAAACTAAAAACATTTCCACGAGTTCTGAAAATATTTGTGGATGCCTGTTAAGAATTGTAAAGTCCCACATAATAATACCCCTCAATCAACTCTTCATCCTGACAGTTTTTACTGGTCATGTCCCTGAGGTGTGGAAAACAGCAATTGTGGTGCCTTTGCATAGAGGTGGTCCTACTACTGACCCTGGGAATTACAGACCTGTTAATCTGACTAGTATTATTTGCAAGGCTTTGGAACATAGTGTAACTAAACTTTTAAATGGTGATATAGGTGGCCTTATATCCTTGAATACATACCATCTGAGCTTTGTAAAAGAGACATCATGTCTGTTCAGTCTGGTTGTGTTATTTTACAAGGTATTGAAACACAAAAAGTTGAAAAACTACTAAAAGAAAAACATGGCCAAAGGACAAAACACCAGCAATCTGATAGCAAGTATAGTAAAACTCCAAATGTTTAAATAAATACATAATTTCTCAGAATACTGGTGGACTTTAAAACCAAAACCATGTACAATAATAATAATATAGAATGTTCAGCGCTTTTGTCCTGATATGCTCGCCTATACTTTTCAGCATTCCAAAAATCCATAAAATCATTGAAAGTCCTCCTATGTGTCCAGCTGAGGACAACACAAGAACCATAATGCAGGCATGGGGTAAGTTTGTTGATTTTAAATTGAAAGAGTTACTGAAAAGTGAGCTGCAAGTATGTAAAGATTAGTGGGAATTTTTGAAAAAATCAATAATATGGTTTTCGATGAAACTGACATATTGGTCACCATTGACATTGTGGATTTGTATACAGTGGTACCCCATGATGTAGGGATAACCTGGTTTCATGACTTCTTGGAATTAAAGGTATTGATAACAATTTAACTGACCTTTTAGAAGAGTTATTGGAAATAGTAGTTATGAACATTTTTATTATTTTTGATTAGCAATTATGAAAAATTGTATTATTTTTGATAAACTATTTTTCCATCAAACAAAATGGGTAGCCATGGGGTCCAATTGTGGCTCTATTTATGCTAATATTGTGAAGGCTAAATGGGAAAGAACTTTTATCCTGGATGGACCACTAAGTCAGTCAGTATGTTTTTATACTAGCTATCTAGATAATTTGTTTATAATTTGGAAGGACTCAAAAGAGAGGTCGATGGAGTTTTTCCACTTTATTAATGAGAGTACAGATTTTTTTAAGATTTACCT
>NC_056740.1:271208161-271215661 GCF_019279795.1 Protopterus annectens
CTGATGCTCATATATCTCATAAGTCCCTAACATCACTTCAACTTGTAGTACAGACAACTCCCATTAGCAAGTCTTACACTCTCATCCACCTATCACTTCAAATCTCTTACCCCTCTTAACAACAAACTCCCACATACACCTAATACTGCACCTTTAATACAACACTGATCTCACTCATTCATAGATAGTACCCTTGCATGTAACACATTCTTTCTGAAACCAGATAACATGGGTTACACATATCCAACCCAACTACTAAAATCATCCTTCTACCCTTTAATAATCTTTACCTACTCCTACTTTCCATCCTGTCCTCCTACCTCACCCTACTCCTACATTCCATCCTGTCCTCCTACCTCTCCCTACTCCTACTTTCCATCCTGTCCTCCTACCTCACCCTACTCCTACTTTACATCCTGTCCTCCTACCTCATCCTACTCCTACATTCCATCCTGTCCACCTATCTCTCCCTACTCCTACTTTACATCCTGTCCTCCTACCTCACCGTACTCCTACTTTACATCCTGTCCTCCTACCTCACCCTTCTCCTACTTTCCACCGTGTCCTCCTAACTCACCCTACTCCTGCTTTCCATCCTGTCCCTCTACCTCACCCTACTCTTGCTTTCCATCCTGTCTTCCTACCTCACCCTACTCCTACTTTCCATCATGTCCTCCTACCTCACCCTACTCCTACATTCCATCCTGTCCTCCTACCTCACCCTACTCCTACTTCCCATCCTGTCCTCCTACCTCACCCTACTCCTACTTTCCATCCTGTCCTCCTTCCTACCTCACCCTACTCCTACTTTCCATCCTGTGCTCCTACCTCACCCTACTCCTACTTTACATCCTGTCCTCCTTCCTACCTCACCCTACTCCTACTTTCCATCCTGTGCTCCTACCTCACCCTACTCCTACTTTACATCCTGTCCTCCTACCTCACCCTACTCCTACATTCCATCCTGCCCACCTATCTCTCCCTACTCCTACTTTACATCCTGTCCTCCTACCTCACCCTTCTCCTACTTTCCACCTTGTCCTCCTAACTCACCCTACCCCTGCTTTCCATCCTGACCCCCTACCTCACCCTACTCCTGCTTTGCATCCTGTCTTCCTACCACACCCTACTCCTACTTTCCATCCTGTCCTCCTACCTCACCCTACTCATACATTCCATCCAGTCCTCCTACCTCACCCTACTCCTACTTCCCATCCTGTCCTCCTACCTCACCCTACTCCTAATTTCCATCCTGTCCTCCTTCCTACCTCACCCTACTCCTACTTTCTATCCTGTCCTCCTACCTCACCCTATTCCTACTTTCCAACCTGTCCTCCTTCCTACCTCACCCTACTCCTACTTTCCATCCTGTCATCCTATCTCACCCTACTCCTACATTCCATCCTGTCCTCCTACCTCACCCTACTCCTACATTCCATCCTGTCCTCCTACCTCTCCCTACTCCTTCTTTCTATCCTGTCCTCCTACCTCACCCTACTCCAACTTTCCATCCTGTCCTCCTACATCTCCCTACTCCTACTTTCCATCCTGTCCTCCTACCTCACCTTACTCCTACTTTCCATCCTGTCCTCCTACCTCACCCTATTCCTACTTTCCATCCTGTCGCTCCTACCTCACCCTACTCCTACATTCCATCCTGTCCTCCTACCTCACCCTACTCCTACTTCCCATCCTGTCCTCCTACCTCACCCTA
This sequence comes from Protopterus annectens, assembly GCF_019279795.1. Classification (NCBI taxonomy): domain Eukaryota; kingdom Metazoa; phylum Chordata; order Ceratodontiformes; family Protopteridae; genus Protopterus; species Protopterus annectens. The sequence continues at coordinate 271,209,876 of NC_056740.1, forward strand.
CTCCTACTTTCCATCCTGTCCTCCTTCCTACCTCACCCTACTCCTACTTTCCATCCTGTGCTCCTACCTCACCCTACTCCTACTTTACATCCTGTCCTCCTTCCTACCTCACCCTACTCCTACTTTCCATCCTGTCCTCCTACCTCACCCTACTCCTACTTTACATCCTGTCCTCCTACCTCACCCTACTCCTACATTCCATCCTGCCCACCTATCTCTCCCTACTACTTTACATCCTGTCCTCCTACCTCACCCTTCTCCTACTTTCCAACTTGTCCTCCTAACTCACCCTACCCCTGCTTTCCATCCTGACCCCCTATCTCACCCTACTCCTGCTTTGCATCCTGTCTTCATACCACACCCTACTCCTACTCTCCATCCTGTCCTCCTACCTCACCCTACTCATACATTCCATCCAGTCCTCCTACCTCACCCTACTCCTACTTCCCATCCTGTCCTCCTACCTCACCCTACTCCTAATTTCCATCCTGTCCTCCTTCCTACCTCACCCTACTCCTACTTTATATCCTGTCCTCCTACCTCACCCTATTCCTACTTTCCATCCTGTCCTCCTACCTCACCCTACTCCTACTTTCCATCCTGTCATCCTATCTCACCCTACTCCTACATTCCATCCTGTCCTCCTACCTCACCCTACTCCTACATTCCATCCTGTCCTCCTACCTCTCCCTACTCCTTCTTTCTATCCTGTCCTCCTACCTCACCCTACTCCAACTTTCCATCTTGTCCTCCTACATCTCCCTACTCCTACTTTCCATCCTGTCCTCCTACCTCACCTTACTCCTACTTTCCATCCTGTCCTCCTACCTCACCCTACTCCTACTTTCCATCCTGTCCTCCTACCTCACCCTACTCCTACTTTACATCCTGTCCTCCTACCTCACCCTACTCCTACTTTCCATCCTGTCCTCCTACCTCACCCTACTCCTACTTTCCATCCTGTCCTCCTACCTCACCCTACTCCTACTTTACATCCTGTCCTCCTACCTCACCCTTCTCCTACTTTCCATCTTGTCTTCCTAAGTCACCCTACTCCTGCTTTCCATCCTGTCCTCCTACCTCACCCTACTCCTACTTTACATCCTGTCCTCCTACCTCAGCCTACTCCTACTTTCCATCCTGTCCTCCTACCTCACCCTACACCTACTTTCCATCTTGTCCTCCTACCTCACCCTAATCCTACTTTCCATCCTGTCCTCCTACCTCACACTACTCCTACTTTCCATGCTGTCCTACTACCTCACCCTACTCCTACTTTCCATCCTGTCCTCCTACGTCACCCTACTCCTGCTTTCCATCCTGACTTCCTACCTCACCCTACTCCTACTTTCCATCCTGTCCTCCTACCTCACCCTACTCCTACACTCCATCCTGTCCTCCTAACTCACCCTACTCCTACTTTCCATCCTGTCCTCCTACCTCACCCTCCTCCTACTTTCCATCCTGTCCTCCTTCCTACCTCACCCTACTCCTACTTTCCATCCTGTCCTCTTACCTCACCCTACTCCTACTTTCCATCCTGTCCTCCTACCTCACCCTACTCCTACTTTACATCCTGTCCTCCTACCTCACCCTACTCCTACTTTCCATCCTGTCCTCCTACCTCACCCTACTCCTACTTTCAATCCTGTCCTCCTTTCTACCTCACCCTACTCCTACTTTCCATCCTGTCCTCCTACCTCACCCTACTCCTACTTTACATCCTGTCCTTGTACCTCACCCTACTTGTACTTTACATCCTGTCCTCCTACCTCACCCTACTCCTACTTTACATCCTGTCCTCCTACCTCACCCTTCTCCTACTTTCCATCTTGTCCTCCTAACTCACCCTTCTCCTACTTTCCATCCTGTCCTCCTTTCTACCTCACCCTACTCCTACTTTCCATCCTGTCCTCCTACCTCATCCTACTCCTACTTTCCATCCTGTCCTCCTACCTCACACTACTCCTACTTTACATCCTGTCCTCCTACCTCACTCTACTCCTACTTTACATCCTGTCCTCTTACCTCACACTACTCCTACTTTCCATCCTGTCCTGCTACCTCACCCTACTCCTACATTCCATCCTGTCCTCCTACCTCACCCTACTCCTACTTTACATCCTGTCCTCCTACCTCACCCTACTCCTACTTTACATCCTGTCCTCCTACCTCACCCTACTCCTACATTCCATTCTGTCCTCCTCCCTCTCCCTACTCCTGCTTTCCATCCTGTCTTCCTACCTCACCCTACTCCTACTTTCCATCATGTCCTCCTACCTCACCCTACTCCTACACTCCATCCTGTCCTCCTAACTCACCCTACTCCTACTTTCCATCCTGTCCTCCTACCTCACCCTCCTACTTCCCATCCTGTCCTCATTCCTACCTCACCCTACTCCTACTTTCCATCCTGTCCTCTTACCTCACCCTACTCCTACTTTCCATCCTGTCCTCCTACCTCACCCTACTCCTACTTTCAATCCTGTCCTCCTTTCTACCTCACCCTACTCCTACTTTACATCTTGTCCTCCTACCTCACCCTTCTCCTACATTCCATCCTGTCCTCCTACCTCACCCTACTCATACTTTCCATCCTGTCCTCCTACCTCACCCTACTCCTGCTTTCCATCTTGTCCTCCTACCTCACCCTACTCCTACATTCCATCCTGTCCTCTTACCTCACCCTACTCCTACTTTCCATCCTGTCCTCCTACCTCACCCTACTCCTACTTTACATCCTGTCTTCCTACCTCACCCTACTCATACTTTCCCTCCTGTCCTCCTACCTCACCCTACTCCTACTTTACATCCTGTCCTCCTACCTCACCCTACTCCTACTTTCCATCCTGTCCTCCTACCTCACCCTACTCCTACTTTACATCCTGTCCTCCTACCTCACCCTACTCCTACTTTCCATCTTGACCTCCTACCTCACCCTACTCCTACTTTCCATCCTGACCTCCTACCTCACCCTACTCCTACTTTCCATCCTGTCCTCCTACCTCACCCTACTCCTACTTTACATCCTGTCCTCCTATCTTACCCTACTCATACTTTCCATCCTGTCCTCCTACCTCACCCTACTCCTGCTTTCCATCCTGTCCTCCTACCTCACCCTACTCCTACATTCTATCCTGTCCTCTTACCTCATCCTACTCCTACTTTCCATCCTGTCCTCCTACCTCAACCTACTCCTACTTTACATCCTGTCCTCCTACCTCACCCTACTCCTACTTTCCATCCTGTCCTGCTACCTCACCCTACTCCTACATTCCATCCTGTCCTCCTACCTCACCCTTCTCCTACTTTACATCCTGTCCTCCTACCTCACCCTACTCCTACTTTACATCCTGTCCTCCTACCTCACCCTACTCCTACATTCCATTCTGTCCTCCTACCTCACCCTACTCCTGCTTTCCATCCTGTCTTCCTACCTCACCCTACTCCTACTTTCCATCATGTCCTCCTACCTCACCCTACTCCTACACTCCATCCTGTCCTCCTAACTCACCCTACACCTACTTTCCATCCTGTCCTCCTACCTCACCCTCCTCCTACTTTCCATCCTGTCCTCCTTCCTACCTCACCCTACTCCTACTTTCCATCCTGTCCTCTTACCTCACCATACTCCTACTTTCCATTCTGTCCTCCTACCTCACCCTACTCCTACTTTCAATCCTGTCCTCCTTTCTACCTCACCCTACTCCTACTTTCCATCCTGTCCTCCTACCTCACCCTACTCCTACTTTCAATCCTGTCCTTTCTACCTCACCCTACTCCTACTTTCCATCCTGTCCTCCTACCTCACCCTACTCCTACTTTACATCCTGTCCTCCTACCTCACCCTACTCCTACTTTACATCTTGTCCTCCTACCTCACCCTACTCCTACATTCCATCCTGTCCTCCTACCTCACCCTACTCCTACATTCTATCCTGTCCTTTTACCTCTCCCTACTCCTACTTTCCATCCTGTCCTCCTACCTCACCCTACTCCTACTTTCCATCCTGTCCTCCTACCTCACCCTACTCATACTTTCCATCCTGTCCTCCTACCTCACCCTACTCCTGCTTTCCATCCTGTCCTCCTACCTCACCCTACTCCTACATTCCATCCTGTCCTCTTACCTCACCCTACTCCTACTTTCCATCCTGTCCTCCTACCTCACCCTACTCCTACTTTACATCCTGTCTTCCTACCTCACCCTACTCATACTTTCCCTCCTGTCCTCCTACCTCACCCTACTCCTACTTTACATCCTGTCCTCCTACCTCACCCTACTCCTACTTTCCATCCTGTCCTCCCACCTCACCCTACTCCTACTTTACATCCTGTCCTCCTACCTCACCCTACTCCTACTTTCCATCCTGACCTCCTACCTCACCCTACTCCTACTTTCCATCCTGACCTCCTACCTCACCCTACTCCTACTTTCCATCCTGTCCTCCTACCTCACCCTACTCCTACTTTACATCCTGTCCTCCTATCTCACCCTACTCCTACTTTCCATCCTGTCCTCCTACCTCACCCTACTCCTACTTTCCATCCTGTCCTCCTACCTCACCCTACTCCTACTTTACATCCTGTCCTCCTACCACACTCAGCTTCATAACCACACCCCATCCCCTTGGCAAACAGATTCCACAGCCAGCACCACCAAACTTAAAACTTCCCTGTATCGTCATGTGACCTTACCTCACCCCTACCCTTCTCTTACTTGTTCATTAAACTGAAAACCAAAAGTAGCCCCCTCTCTTCTCAAAGACAAACTGAAATAATTCACATGTTGACCAAACTCTATCTACACCTACTCCATAAACTCACTTGCAGTGGTGATATACATCCAAATCCAGGACCCAAAACATCAATCAGCCCAAACTTAAATCAGCTAAATCCCCTACACCACAGACCTACCTCAGCTCCCCCCTTCTTAAACATTAATGTAAGAAGTATACTTAACAAAATTCATGACCTTCATGCCATACTAGCTCTATACAAACCAGAAATCGCTGTATTAACTGAAACATGGCTCAAGCCACAACATCACAATAATGAGATTACTGCTCCAGGTTGCAACATTATCCGAAGAGACAGATCAGAGAAAAATGGTGGAGGTGTTGCAATATTATTCCCAAATCATCTTGCCTTAGTACAACTAGATTACAATACCCATGAATTCAAAGATGTAGAACTAATCCTTGCCAAATTAAAAATAAGTTCCAACAAATATATAATTATTGAAGGTGGCTATATACCACCATGCAATAATGTCACTGTAATGGAAAGCCTGCTTAACTGGACCTCCAACTCCCTTCCACATGAAACCATACTATTAGGAGCCATAACCCCTCTGCCTTCATAAACCTCCACAGGTTTACTCAAACTATAACCACCCCCATTCGAATTAACAAAACATCCAAACGCTAGTCCATCTTAGACTGGATCCTGGTATCTGACCCCGCTCTTGCACAGCAATCTGGTTGTCTTCCAGATACCCTAAGTGACCATCATGCAACCTGCCTAATTTGGAACAGATCCCAAACCATCAACCAACCTATCCTCAGAATAGTTAGAAACAAAAAAAAACTTTATAGCTACTGATCTCATCAATACTCTAAAATGCTGTAACTGGACCCCCCCCCCCCAAAGCATCTACCGCTACACAATGCCGTCGAGTAGTTTAACACAACCTTCATAAAAATCTTAAACCATCATGCACCCCCTAGAACCATTAGAATACAAACGAACTATGCCCCATGGCTAAGAAAAGATACTAAAACTAT
>NC_056740.1:271220661-271312070 GCF_019279795.1 Protopterus annectens
AGCATTGAGAGGCTTCATTAATATGCCACTGGAGTTCTTTACATTTTGTGCAATGCTCTTGATAGCATGATGGTTACAGTTCAGCAGCTGAGTGGTCTGAAGACAGAGGATCAATATTATCAGACAGTAACTCGAAAGTAATGATAAACTTTACTGGGTATGTTACTATAAGCTACCAGAGGTGTAAGGGTCTAGCAGCAATCCTGCTGACATCAGAAGGACAGGAGCTTATTATAATACCATGAGCCAGAGGCTACAGCAGTTGAGAGATAACTGCAATGGCAGACCTGAGTCAGTGAACTGCCTTATGCAGTTCCCCAGCTTTCCTTATTAAGGATGTTATGGCAGATACTTCAGCTGAGATTGTGTTTGTGATGCATATACAGAGATCCCCATCCAAAACTGCACAGAGAACAAAAGCAAGACCCTTCCCAATGAGAGGTATTAATCCCTATGGTGTAGAGCATTTAGATGTATCCCAGTGAACACCATATGTGGATGACTTACTAATCCAAAAAAGCTACAGATCTATCAGGAACAGTTACTGTGCTACTGTTGGACATTGTCCAGAATCTTGTTGACTTATGTCTGGCAGTATTATGGATGATGGATGGTATTTACCTTTTTAGAGCAACAAAGGGCTGGCAAATTTACTCAGCATATGCCTTCTTAATGCACACATCATCATTACAGTAAACCACCTTTTTCCAGTTTTCTGTATGGGGCGGGACATCATAGCAACTATTGCCATCTCTGTCAGGGAAGGGGCTGCTCTTATGTATTTTAGGGTGGGCTCTTTTTCCTTCATTGTAGGCTGTGTCTGGAGCAGTATATCTTCTGTGAGGTTTTAATCATTCAGAAGCTGCTGGAAGTCCTCCTTCCATCTGCATTTGATGTCCTGTGGTCTGGTGAGCAGGATGTTGCTGGCATCCCTTATGATGGGTGTCTGATGACCATCTTCTTTATCTTTGTGCCTTTGCCTTGTGTCATCTACTGAGTCACTTTCCACAAGTTGGCAGAGTGCCTCTGATGTCCTGATCTTCATTATTGCAACTGTTCTCTTAGCATCTTTGTTAGCCAACCAGCATTCCATCCTAGCCTAGTCCATCTTTCTGTCTCACACCTGCACTCCTTTCTTTTGATGACTTCCTGTATGTCTGCGTTCCACCATCAGCTTTCCTTATGTATCTTATTTTCAGACCTGGCCCAGCTGCACATCTGTTCTATAGTCCCCACACATGCTGTTTTGGGGGTCTCCCATTCTTTTTCATCTTGACCTATTTCCTCTTCTTCCTGAGGTGCTAGAACCATGAGTGTTTCCTTGGACTTCTGTACTTTCTTCCAGTCAATTCCTAGGTCTTTGGTACAGCTTATGTTGACCTTACACGTTTCTCTGACCTTGCTTGCAGCTGATGGTGGCAACCAGTGGTTTATGCTCTGGGATGACTGCTTCACTGGGGATGACTTTGCAATCCCTGATTCTACCCCAGTGCCCTTTCCTTATTGGGAAGAAGTTTACCTGAGCTGCATGTTGGCCACTCTTGAGTGTGATCTTGTGACCATCTCTATCTTTCTGAAGTATGTGCTGGCCAGCATCAAACCTTTTGCCAGAGAAAAGTCTAGAATGCCATTCCCTTCTTTGTTCCTGTTGTCCCCCACTCATGTAGACAATCCTCACGGGCTATTGTTTCTGTCCTAATAAGTACATTCAGATCACCCATTATCAACACCAACTCATATTGCCCTGATTTATCTACTAGGTCCTGCACCTGATACCTGAATGCATTCTTTTCTTTACTATCACAACTCTGCTGTGCAGCATAGGCTCAGATTATGAATACTGCTTTATTATTACACTGGAGTCCGATTGCCATGAGTCTTTTACTAATTCTGATGACATCCCTCACTGTCTTCTGAAGCGTGACTCTCACCATAATTCACACATCATTTCTAGGCTGTCCTTCTCCTAAGTAGTAGACTCTGGGTCCCAGGTCAAGTGGCTTTGCTGCACTGCCTTCCACCTTATCTCATGGACACAGAGGATGTCTACCCCGCCTCTTGGCTTTACTGGAAAGCTCACCTAGACTCTGCTGCAGTTTCCTGTGAGGGAAAGGTTGGTTTGATTTTTATTTGTTGTATTCTGTATTGCTTTATTGACTTTTTCTATTTTGTATACTGTGATTTGTTTTCTTTACACTGTGTTTTACTTGTATTCTGCTTTTAACTGCATATTAAAACTTGAAAAGATACCACAGCTCTGTCTGTTGTGAGTCAGAGAAAAAATTTCCCACTCTCCCACCCGGTTACTGTTGTGTTCTTAAACACCACTGTCTTTCTCATTGCCTGCCCCTTATGTTAATTTGGCCATATATCTAATTTCCTCTCTGCTTTCACTGGCTTGTGTGAGTAAGCACAAAATTATCATTTTGTAAAATCCCTCCCCTTCAACTATTTAAATTTATTGGCCATCCTACTGTATTCCATAGTACCAGAATAAAAAGTGACCACCCCCTTTCAATCTATCATGCTGTTTTAAAAATAGTGACTCTGCACTAAAACTTAACTTTTTAGACAGGTAAAACGTAAGTTACCTACTTTCACATATAACTCCTCTAGTGCATACTGCAGTGTTTAGGATAAACCATTTTTTCATCTTACCTTTAAGCATCTATTGCAAGACCACCAGTTATTGTAGAGCCCACATTCTGCCTCTCAGTAGTCATCTTGGGATTAGAGCTTCTGTTTCCTCCTGGTGAGAGGAGCACAGGGACATTATTTCCTGGAGACTGCTGATCACCAGAAAGCCTAATAACTGCTTTATAGGTGACAGCTTGGAATCTGTGCTTATATTCTGATCCCGGTGAGAGTAGGAGCAGAGTGCATTGATTTCTGACTCTTTCTGGTTGGAGAGTGAGTGTCTGTGCTTAATGTACCTGATTAGTCTGGTTGCTATTTGAGGCATCTACTAGAAAAAGGCTAAAAGCCTGCAGACCCTTGCAACATCTGGAACAAGACTGTGGATAACCAAACAGGCCGTGGCCTGCTTCTCTTCTTGGGATTGGCTCTAACATTTTGCTTCTGGTGAGAGAAGAAGCAAAGGAGCATTGTATCCCAACAGAGTGAAGCTGTGGTGAGACCAGCATTAGTAGCAGCCAGGCAGTAGCCATTCATGCGACTCCCCTCTTTTCATAATTCTTAACAAGCTAATTCTTTATTTTCAGTAAGTACTACTTAATTTCTTCCTAAATTTAGAATATCTGCCTAAATACTTCATCCTTAAATTTTCAGAGTCTACATATTAGTTTCCCCTCAAGTGTTTGGCAGTGCTCTGTACAGACTCAGACACTTTGAGTGACATTTTTCCTGTAAAAGGCTTCAGTACTTAATATATTGAGCTCAAGTGGAAAGCTTCCCTATTCCCTTGCAGAAGGATAATGATATCCAGGATGCGGAATCCTACACCAAGGTACTCTATATGCATCTTCAGGATTGCATGGACCATGCTATCCCAAATAAAACCAAGACTCCTTCCTCAAGCAAGAAGAAACCAGTCTGGTGGACCCTGGCTATAAGCAAACTTTACAACAAAAGGAGGAGAACTATACAAAAAAAGGCCAAATCTCAAGTAGAAAAAGCATCCCTGATCAGCATTAGTAAGAAATTGAGGGCCCTCATCAAGTCAACTAAAGCTAATTTTGAAAAGAAAGTTGCCAAGGATGCCAAGGATAACCATAAGGCCTTCTATGGTTACGTCAAAAACCTAAATGGCAACGCTCAGGTCTGTTCTGAGCTAGTACAAAATGGAACAAAATACACTGACCCTTCTGACATTGCCAACATCTTGGCTGACAGGTTCAGTGCAAATCCCCCCCATCACCACCTACAGGGCGTATTACCATTCCAGGGGATTGTGTAAGTCCAATTATCACTGATACATTGGTTAACAAGGCTCTATCTAAAGCTAAAAACACTGCCTCCATGGGACCAGATGGTGTCCCAGGCTGTGTCATACGCGAGCTCCAAAAGGAATTAACCCCGCATCTTAATACCCTGTTCAGTCTCAGCCTCTCCACAGGATATGTGCCCATAGAATGGCGCACGGCAACGGTGGTCCCACTACACAAGGGTGGGACCACAACTGACCCTGGGAACTACAGACCAATAAGCCTGACCAGTCTGATCTGTAAGGCTATGGAGCGATTCATTATGGAACTCTTAAATGGAGAGATTGGGAACCTCCAGTCGCTGGACCCCACACAGTTCGGCTTCGTCAAGGGCAGATCATGCCTCCTGAACCTGGTGGATTTCTTTGACACAGTTACTCAGGCATTAGATAAGGGAAAGGAGGTACACACGGCTTACCTTGACCTTGCTAAAGCATTTGACACCATTCCCCATTCAGGTGTTATTGATAAGCTCACCAGCCTGGGCATAAACCCTTATGTCACAAGATGGATCACAAACTGGCTCTCAGACAGATCCCATAAAGTAAGAGTAGCGGTATCTATGTCCAAATCCAGACCAGTAACGAGTGGTGTGCCTCAGGGCTCTGTCCTGGGCCCCCTCCTGTTTGGCGTATATTTCTCAGAAGTATAGGCAAGCACGGAAGGGCTGTGGCTGACTAAGTTTGTGGACGACTGCAAACTGGGTGCTATAATAGAGTCTCCGGCTGACATGGAGATCCTCCAGAAGGGCCTAAATGAGACTGATGCATGGTGTCAAAGCCATGGTCTCAAGCTAAATGCAAAAAAATGCGTAGTAATCCCCTTTGGAAAAAACAGAGTACCCGCAAACTACAACATAGGAGGTAATCCCCTGAACTCTAGAGAAGAATTAAGGGATCTAGGGACCCAAGTAGATAGTCAGCTTTCCTTTGATAACCATGTTGCCAAAGTGGTTAGAAAATCCTTCTATGTGACCCATCTGATCACAAAAGGGTTCGCATCAAGATCTAAGGATGTGATGGTGCCCCTCTACTCTTCCCTCATCAGACCCATTATTGAGTACAATGCACCAGTTGGAATGTACCTGGCTAGACATCTCCAGCAGCTGGAGAGACCACAGAGGTACCTAACCAAGAGGATTACTGGCCTCAAACAGTTGCCCTATGCAGCACGATTGAAAAAGCTAAGACTGTTCTCTGTTGCATACCGCTTTCTCAGAGGTGATCTCTGTCTAACGTACAGAGCCATGTCCAACCCAGAGTTGTTGAACATGCTCCTTCTTAGCAAAACCAAATCTACTTGAGCTACACGCTCTAGGGATATAAACCTCAACACAAGAATGAATAGAACATGCTGGAGGGATAGATTCCCTTCACAGAGACTTCCCTTACTATGGAACAGGGTCCCGATCTACATAAGACAGAGCCCCTCACTATCACTGTTCAATAGGAACCTTGATGAGTGGATGGGTAACAGAAAGTTCACACTGGGGATCACACCAACAGCACTACTAGATAGGGGCCAAGGGTACTAGCTGCTAGTACAAGGGTCTAGGGAACTGCTAAAGGGGCGGTGAATACCGCACAATGTGGCTGGGCTAATATATGCCTTCAGGCAGATAGCCCAGTACCAACCTATGAACCTATGAACCTACTTCCAGGCATGTCTAAAGGTCAATTCCCTGTGCTTTCTCCTATCAACCCTATGAACTTGGGCATCCTGAGGCAATGCAGCAACTGCTTCATGTACACAGACAACCCTCTCCTCTTACCTCCCAACACTATGACTTCTGACAGATGCACATATATAGCCAAAGTGGAAGCCAAGCACTCTCCAGGCAAAACTGGATTAGCCAGTCAAGAGAAAAAGGTTAACACCTGCACCACACCACATTCAACATATAGACTTCCAGAACTTACACCATCACAACCCACACATAGTAACATAAAACAATACCTACTTTTGCAGAGGCTTTCAATAAAAATCTGCCCAAGCAACAGAGACCTCCAAGGCAGAAATGCAAACAACCATCACATCTCAGCACAAACCATGAAATACATAGTTCACATAAACAGTGTGCCACTCAACCAAAGCCCATAAGGCAAAACAACTTACCCAATACACTAGTCATAGGTGACTCAATAGTAAGGTACACTGATGTCGCACTCGCTGGGATGAATAAGGAGAAAGTTACGGTCAGCTGCCTGTCGGGTGCCAGGATCCGCCACATAATGCACGCACTTAGGTCACTCCACAACAGGTACAAATATGACTCTGTATTGTCCATGTTGGTGTGCATGACCTGAGATGTACCTCCCTGGACTACATGAAAAGATTCATAGAGGAGCTCAAGGATCTTGTAGCCCAGGCAGGTATGACCCTAGCTCTGAGTAGCATCCTACAGTCACCCAGAATGATATCACAGTACAAGAAGAAAATGATTGACTTCAACAATTGGCTAAGTTTCTGGTGTTATTCTAAGGGGATCCAGTATCTGTCTGCCTGGGATGACATGAGCAACAGACCTTGATGCTTCACTAGAGATGGCCTGTACCTGTCACCCCAGGCATTCTGGATACTGTGAAAGGCTCTTGCCACCCCTATAGTGCCTTTTTTAGGCAATGTCCTGAAGACAAAATTACCACCATAACAGCTACAAGCAAATGAAAGCTGAGGGTTATGCTACTCAATGCTAGAAGTCTAAATCTCAAAATGCATTCACTTGAAGCAGTCCTTAAAATGGAGAACATCGACATCTGTGCAGTGACCGAGACCTGGTTCAAGGCTCCGGAGAGCATCCCAGCACTACAAGGCTATAATTCATACCACACCTTTCAGCCCCTAAACCTGGACCAAAGAACTAAATGTGGTGGTGTCTCCATATTCATAAAGGATATGCACATCTCCAGATTAGTAGCCCAACATATTGCATCAGATATAATTCAGGTACACCTAACACTGGGTAAAACTGCAATCCAGGTTGTAGCCTGCTATAGATCCCCCACCATATCCCAAGACTCCCACTCCACATTCCTAAACACACTAGAAAATATTAGGGTACAACCCAATACCCTTATACTGGAAGACTTTAACTACCCCTCCATTAACTGGGAAAATTACTCATGTACCAACACACTTGCTCAACGATTTTTGGAATTCATTAATTCCAATGCCTGGACCAACTCATTCCTACCCTCACCAGGGTAGAAACATCCTTGACCTTGTCATTACTAACATGGGTGATGATTGCTCTACACCAACTCCTCCCTGGTCAGATCTGACCACAAGCTGATCACCATGGATATCCACAGCCCACCCTCACCTCCCCTAAAGGAAGCCACCATAAAAAACTTCTTCAAAGCCAATTTTGGGCTTGTAAAAACAGAGGTGGCTAACTTCACAACACCCATGCAAATGGAAAATGGGTGCATGACTGCTGAATCATACATCCATGCACTATATGAGCACATACACAAGTACATGGGAATGGGCCATACCAAACAGTACCAAGACACTCTCCTCCAAAAAAATGCAGCCAATCTGGTGGTCCCCCACCATAAACAAACTCTACAACAGAAGGAAAAAACTGTTGCAGAAAAGGGTGAATTCCCAAGACTGGAAAAACTCCCTTGTTTGCCTCAGCAAAAAACTGAGATCCATCATCAAATCCTCTAAAGCTAGCTATGAAAACAAAATTGCTGCAGATTCTAAAGACAACCACAAGGCATTCTATAGCTATGTCAAGAATCTACACAGCAATATTCAGATCTGCTATGAGTTACAGCATAATGGAAATACATATACAGAACAACTGATATTGTCAACATATTGGCCGACAGATTCAGTGTGAACTTTACTCCCCTTTCACCCCCTAAAGGGCCTATCACAATACATGAGGAATGCCAAATCCCTATTATCAAAGCTACACAGGTAAAAAACGCACTGTCCAAAGCCAAGAATACAGCTTCTATGGGACCTGATAATATCCCTGGCTGTGTTCTACATGAATTAGAAAGTGAACTGACACCTCACCTGTGTGCCCTGTTCAATTACAGCTTAATTTCAGGCTTTGTTCCTTCCGACTGGTGCACTGCTATGGTCATCCCACTCCACAAAGCGGGACTGACTACAGACCCTGGGAACTATTGCCCCATTAGTCTGATGAGTCTGATATGTAAGGCTATGAAGCGCATCATTATGGACATTATAAATAAGGACATAGGGAATCTCTAAACTCTGTACCCTATGCAGTTTGAGTTTGTGAAAGGTAGGTCATGCCTGCTCAACCTGATAGACTTCTTCAAGTCTGTCACCAGAGCTGTGGGTGAGGGCAAGATTGTTCACACAGCCTGCCTAGATCTTGCCAACACCTTTGACACCATCCCTCACTCAGGAATCATAGATAGACTAACTAAACTAGGCATAAACCCCTATGTAATAAGATGGGTTGCCAACTGGCTCACTGACAGAACCCACACTGTGAAAGTACCAGACTCCATATCTGACTATTGACTAGTTACAAGTGATGTCCCACAGGGATCGGTCCTAGGTACTCTCCTGTTTGGCATCTACTTCTCTGAAGTTCAAGACAACACAAAGGGACTCTGGCTGACCAAGTTCGCAGATGATTGCAAACTGGGAGCCATTACTGATTCTCCAACTGATATAGACATTCTACAAAAAGGCCTCACTGACACAAATGACTGGTGCCAGAACCATGGCCTTAAGCTCAGTGCCAAAAAATGCATTGTCATTTCCTTTGGGGAAAATTCAGTGCCCATGAGCTACCACATAGGCGGTAGTCCACTAAACACCGAAGGTGTGATAAGAGACCTGGGGACACAGGTTGACAGCAACCTCTCCTTTGATAACCACATTGCCACTGTAGTTAGAAAGTCCTTCTGTATGGCACATCTCATTACAAAAGGTTTCTCATCCAGGAAGAAAGAGGTCATAATCCCTCTCTACTCATCCCTCATTAGACCTATTATAGAATACAATGCCCCGTTTGGTATGTACCTCACTAGACACCTACAACAACTGGAAAGGCCACAAAAATACCTCACTAAGAGGATCTTAGGCCTTAGACACACGCCCTATACGGACAGACTCAAAAAACTCTTATTGCCTGCTTAAACTCGATCCCTGCTTAACCTACAAAGCCATGTCTGACCCAGAGCTGCTAGATATGCTACACCTAAAAAAATCCCGATTCCTCCGTGCAACATGCTCCAGGGGCCTAAACCTCATTACCACAATAAACATAACATGCTGGAGGGTCAAGTTCCTAACCCAGAGACTTCCCATACCGTGGAACAAATTTTCCATTCACGTCAACCAGAGCACTTCACTAGCCATCTTTAAGAAAAATCTTGACGAGTGGATGGGCAATAGGAAGTTCACCCCGGGGATCACTTCAGTGGCCTTGCTTGACAGGAGCACTGAGAACTAACTTTGGGCGGCATGATGCCAGGGAATCTTCTTGGGATAGGCTTATATAGGCTCCAGGGCTGTAGCCTAGTACATGCCTATGAATCTATGAACCATCATGCCATCCACTTCCAAGCTGCAAACTGTTGGTGAACTTATACTGAATGTAGCAATCCCAAGTTCACTTTGACATATTGATTGGACTGGGAGAACATGCAAACCACAAACAGGCATTGGCCAGAGGTCAGGATCAAACATCGCACCTTGTGCATGGGAGAAGAAGACCTTAACCAGTATACCTTCTGAATGCATACATTTGCCTGAAAAAGTGTTCCTTTGTGTTTTGGGTTTAGGTTGCTTAAGTCACGTTTTGGTATTAGTTGTACAATCTGTAAGGTGCTCACTCATGGAAGGTTACATTTCATTTGTACTCCTGGAACTGGAACCTGCACCTATCCACAGTGTTGCCACAAACATCTCATCTACATTTCTCAAAAAATCAATCCACAGGAAACAAAACACAAACTGATATAACAAACAATCCAGTACCAGGCCCAGACTCTAAGAACATTGAATTAAAGACTTATTTATTCGAAAAAATTCACTCAAAACGCTTTTATCTCTGACAAATCAGAGACTTTATCAAGACTCTTAAAAACATTACCATAACCATTTTAAATACTGAGATGTCACCTCCTCCAAGCATCACATCCAATAAAAAAGTTTATCAATTAAGCCTGCATTTAAACTTACATAAACCTGTAAAAAACTATTTTACTGTGACCCATATACAAAACCTTACTCTAACAAATTATATAAAGGAAGCGTACCCAGGTGCATGACCGTATATATAAAACCTTCCCATAATTATTTACTTATTTAAAACCATAAAAAATATAATATTAAAATAAATAAATAATGTATACATATAATTTACAATAAACTCATCTAATAACATTCATCTAAACCTTTGATTTTGCAACCAACTATCTCTCCAATGCTTTCAATTTCAGGAAGCATGCAGTAGAAAAAACATCATTAATACCTGGCCATTGCATGGCATTAGTCCTCATTTGCCATAATGCCTCTTGCATCTCCAATGGTAGTGGCCAGGGACCAATCCATGGGTCCAGGTGTAGAACTTCAAGGATGTACAATTTAAATTTGTGGCCTGGAAAAGTGTTACAATGTTTAGCCAATGCATTTCTTTCTTTATTCTGTCTAATATCCCTTATATGCTCGTAGATTCGGCATTTTAGCTTTCTTTCAGTTTTTCCTATATAAAAAACAGGACGTACCATACAATGGGCGCAATACACAACCCTCTCCATCTGACACGAACACCTACTATTAAGTCGTATTCTCACCCCATTAATCTCAAAGGAGCACCCTTCCATTATATAGGCACAGTAATTGCACATACCCCACTTTTTCATACCCCCCACCTTATGCCCTCTATTCCAGGCTTCTGATATATTCTTGAGGCAGGGGCTCTTTCTAGAGACGATAAACGTTTTTTCACTTACACATTGTCTAACATCATTACAAGATGAAATAATCACCCAATTCTTCCTTAAAATCTCAGCAATTTTTCCACTATCTGAGTTAAAAGATGTAAAGAAAGAAGACTGAAAATTTACATGCCTTTCTCTCTCTGCTTCTGCGATTACAGACTGTTGATCACACCCATGGGTATTCCCAACAATCCTACCCTGAAACAGATTGCCAACCACATTGGATTATTTAAACAGGATAGCCTTAAAAGTCCCCTTTCCCCCTTATTTATAACTTCCAACGTTATCTCATTGCTCAACCCCACAGGGTACCCTCTCTTTAAAAACATATCTTTCAATACTTCACATTCTGTTAGAAATGTATCAAAGAGGGAAATCATACGGGCTGCCCTCACAAATTGCCCTTTTAGAACAGCCTTTTTCTGCTTAAATGGGTGTGAACTATTAAAATGTAGGAAACTGTTGGAATAAGTCTCCTTATGAAAGTTTTCTGATGTAAAAATTTCCATATCAATTTTTTTAACCAATCTTACATCTAAATAAGTAATCTCCACAACAGTTTTCTCTTTGGGTTTCTAATACCATGATGGGAATGGATCCCATTCCTAAGTCAAAGTATGATTAAAGATCATGAAATTAATAATGTTTCAATCTTTGATGTCAGCCAGAAGTGCTCTTCACAGCACCCATAATGTGCCCAGGAATGACTCCTGCAATTCGGGGTCTATATTACAACAAGGAACTCACAGGAGTTTGAACGTGGTAATATCAAACCTTGAAATTCGAAACCCAATAATTATGAAAACACAGAACAGGATTTTTTTCCCAGGGAAAAAAAAAATCTCTGTTCGTTACAAAAACAAAAAACAAAAAAACCTTACACTTTAAACTTAAACTAAAGTGGGGGGGCTTCGCCCCACTCCCCCCAACAAAGGGGGCTGTGCTCCCCACACCCCCATAGATAAATATACCAACTCCGAGATTGCACCACAGTGGAGGAAATAGCAAAGCCCAGAAAATGGCCCACTGATTTTTTTCCTGGGAAAAAATATCAGTGTGCCGTGGCTCCGCTATTTTCGTATTTCGGACTTTTAGGCACAATATTACAATGTTCGAACTCCTGTGAGTTCAGTGTTGTAATATAGACCCTGCAATTCATATGGAGTTACATGCATCAGTAACATATCTAAATACGATTGTAGATTCTTTTTATAAGACCCGTTGCTCCTACTACTATTGGAACTGTCAGGGTATCTTTCTTCCAGCATCGCTCTTGCTTCTTCCTGCAGATCCTGATATTTTATGACTTTGTGTCTCTCTGTATGCATGACACCGTAGTTGATTTCAATGATCAATGCTACTTTTGTCTTCTTTTCATCAACCACTATATCCGGTTTTCTAGCATCCATCTTTTGAACTGTTGGTAATGGGTGATCCCATGTGATGTAGACTTCATCATTTTCTGTGATGCTTTGTGGCTCATGTTTCCAGTGTTTTTCAGCCACTTCAATACCATAATGTTTGCACAATACCCAAGTGCAGCAGTCTTGCCACATTACTTGTGTTAGCATGTATTTTCTGAAGGAGGTGAATCCTGAATCTCAAATGTATGTCATTATTTAGTAAATTCAGTCCTCAGTGATTTGACAGAAAACTACAAATTTTATCAGGAACAAATTAAAACTATGAGGTAAAACCTGGACATTCTGCAAAAATCTGGACAGTTGAGAAGAATGCCCTTGGGATGTTACCAGATGTGCACACAGCCAAGAAATAAATAAAAAATCCTTTCATTGCATTTATATGATGATGTCCCAGGATGCCTCAGTTTCCTCACTGTAGCCAATCGTAATTTAGAGCAAGTGTAGGGGTTTTAGGAAGTGTAAACAGACCCAGCAAACTTCAGTGGCTCTGCTGGACAGAGGCACAGGGAACTAATCTAAGGGGGCAGCGAAAGCCAACACATTCTGGCTAGGCTTATAAATGCCTTTGGGCAGATAGCCTAGTACCTACCTATGAGCCTATAAGAAGCACTTGGGACAGCTGATGGTCTGCTCTGTGGAAGAAAAAAAAGGAGAAAAAAATAATCCCTGTAATAAAAATATAATAGTTATGTCTGTGAAACAGGTTTTTTCTTTTTTTCAGGTAGGTCTAGTCATTTGTCTTCCTGCTTTCAGATTCTTTGTCCACTTAATAAAGACATTACCGTTAGTCCTAATGATAACACTGAATGTTTTATTTTATTGTGTTTTATTTTATTAACATTTAATTACCAGGAAAGTCCGACTGAGTATGAGTCCATTTTTAGAGGAGGTCTGAGGAAAAAGCTTCAAAGTAATACAAAACATTTTAAGAACAATAATTTTACAATCTTCAAAAATAATACAAAAACATCTACAGTTTAAAATGTATTTATTTTATTTTTATTTATTTTATTTTATTTTACATTTGTTTACCGGGCTAGTCCAACTGGATATAAATCCGTTTTCAGCAGAGGCCCGGGGAGAAAAGCTCCACAATGGTTAATACAGAAATTAATTTACATAGTGAAAATACAATTTTGTAAAAGGTACATAAGCAGGGAGAACAAAATTATAAAATACCAAATTAGACATAATATAAAACAATTGGTTAAGAATAGATACAAGCTATATGACAATTTAATATTTAGAGAAAATTTAGTCAGTTCATAGAGAAATTGAAAGTAAGTTAGTATAATGCAAACAGGAATTGCAATACGAAATGAGAGAAAAGCAGGCTTATGGTATATTTAGAGAGAGAAAGCCAGGGGACAGAAATTGTTAAACATAAGGAAGTGAGAGTAAGATGCAAGGTATGGATAGGGAGAGTAAGATGCAAGGTATGGATAGGTATTTGTTCACATTTAGAGATGTAGTTTATCCTGGTGTTGAGCAAGAACAGAGCCAGCTTTTGGTTAGGAAGTCTTTCAGAGTGGTTTTTAAGGATGGGTGGGAGGGTATTGACCTTATGGATACAGGTAAAGAGTTCCAGGTCTTAGCAACATAGTACTAGTATAGACCATGTCCAGCAGATTTCATAGGTTTGTGGACAGACAGAAGTTTTTGACCATTGAATCTTTATGACTGACTGGGAACATAGTTGTGCAGAATGTTATTTTGTGCTGGACAGGCAGATGGATTCTGGAGAATTTTATAGGTGGTAAGAAGCTGTGTATATGTTAGTTGATGGAGTATTTCTAACCAATTTAGGCTTTTTAGTACTATACAGCGGTGGGTTCTGAAAGGGGTATAGTAACTTTGTTATAGCATTGTTCAAGTTTTAGTTTTTGTGATGCCTGAAGGTTGGTAAGGATGGGGGTGGCATAAAGAAGTGTGGGGAGGAGATAAGTGGTGGCAGGTGTAGTTTTAGTTGTGTTGATGAGAATGTTTTTGGCTCTGTAAAGCATCTCTAGTTTTTGATGAGTTTTTTTATGCAATTTTGTATATGCAGGTTACATTTAAAATTATCAATTAATATCACCCCTAATAATTTGCTATGAGAAGTGCCTTCAATGGTTTGTTATCAAGAGAAAGGACTTTTGTTAATTTTTTGAAGATATGCCATTTTGTCAGATGTGCAAAAGGGTGTGGTGTCATCTGCATACTATATTAGGAAGGCCGGTTGCTTGGATGCGTGGAGGGTGTTGGTGAGAATATTAAAGAGGAAGGGACCAAGGATAGAGCCTTGTGGTACACCAGTGGTGACTAGGAGGTATGGAGAGAGGGTGGAGTGCAGTTTTACTGACTGATACCTATTGGATAGGTAGCTTTTGAACCATAGAAGGGTGGGCTGACAGAGACCTGGTGAGGACATTTGAAGTAGAAGTTTGCTGTGATAAACTGGGTTGAAGGCTTTAGACAATCCTAGAAATAAGGAAGAGGCTAGTTTGCATTATTTCTAGCTTTATTGACAGTATCTATATCGGTTAGAAGTGCAGTGTTAGTACTATGGCAAGGATGAAAGTTATGTTGTGTGACGGATAAGCGTTCTTCCTGCAGGAGATAGTTTAGCAATTATTTTTGAATACATTTTTCAATTATTTTGGAGAGGGGGGGGGGTTAGGATTGCTACAGATGTAAAGTTAGTGATGTCTGTTGAATTTCCTCCTTTTTGGATGGGGATAATGTGTGACTTTTTCCTGATAGAGGGAACATGGAATTCCTGGATTGACCTGTTTATAAGGATTGAGCTAGGATAGGTAATGTTATCCGCTGCTATTTTAAGGTACTTGCTTGGAAGGTCATCATAGATTCATAGATTGTTGCTAGGCTAATGACCCAGGGGCCTTTCTAAGCCTACCCAAGTTTTCCTGAAACAATAATGATATCCTGTATCCAAAGAGGACATTGAGGGCCAGACATTTATAAGCTACCTTGGTCTATAAGGGACATGGGTGCCAGGTCCCTTGTAAATTTCGTATTCCCCATCCATTGGTCTAGGTTGCACTTAAATTGGGTAATAGATGAAATCAACTTCACATATATGGGAAATCTGTTCCATAGGAGCCGCAGTCTCTGGGACAGAAATCTGTCTCTCCAGCATGTTCTGTTTAAGTCATAGACAAAAGTTGGGTCCCTAGGCCTTGTATTTCTGGCACCGTGTGACTTACAAATATGCAGGAGCTTCATGAATGTGGGGTTTGCAGATGCTTTGTAAGCAGGGCATAGATCACCTCTCAGCAATCTATAGGTGACTGAGTACAGGGAAAGGGCTTTAAAGTGCTCTGTGTAAAGCAGGTTTGTTACTTTGTATTCTTTTTGGAAGGAACCTCTGAGTTTGCTCTAGTTGCTGCATATGCCTGGTCAGGTACATACCAAAGTGACCATTGTACTCTATGATTGGTCGGATAAGGGCGGAGTACAGTGGGATAATGACCTCTTTGGTGACAGATGCCATGCCTTTACTTATAACTTGTGCAACATAAAAGGCATTCCTCAACACTGTGGCCACATGTTGGTCAAAGGTAAGGTTACTGTCTACATGTGTACCCAGATCCTTGGCAACTGGGTCGACTAAGGGTTATATTATCAACATGGTAATTAGCTGGGATGATTGACTTCCCAAAGGATACAATTAAGAATTCTTCATACTGAGTTAAGAGCATGGCTTTGGCACCATTTGTTAGTCAGAGACAGGAGCCCTTGAAGAAAGTTAGTGTCTGCAGGGGAGTTAATCATAACTCCCAGCTTGCAATCATCTGCAAACCTTGTCAGTCAGAAAACCTTCAACATTTGTTTCCATTTCAGCGAAATAGATGCCAAAAAGGAGCGGGCCCAGTACTGAACCCTGGGGGAGTCTGCTAGTGACTGGCCTCTCGGTGGAAGTGGCCTTACCTATTTTGATCCCCTAGGTCCTATCAGTGAGACAGTTGGCTTTCCGGTGAGTGATAAAAGGGTTTATACCCAAATTACTGAGTTTGCCTATAATGCCAGAATGGGGTATTGTATAAAAATCCTTGGTCAGGTCAAGGTAAGCTGTGTGCACATGTCTACCTTCATTCACTGCTTTGGTGATCCTCTCAGAAAAGTCCACCAGATTTAATGGTCATTATCTTCTTTTAGCAAAGCTGAACTGTAATGGCTCAGGCGTTTGCAGGTTACCCATGTCCTCATTTATCATGTCCATGATGATTCTTTCATTGGCCTTATATATGAGGCTGGTCAGACTTATGGACCTGTAGTTACCTAGATCAGTGATGGGATCTCCTTTGTGCAGGGGGATAACTGTAGCCATCTTCCATTCCTTGGGCACAAAGCCTGACTGTAGGCTCCAGTTAAAAAGTGATTCAATTGGACCAAAGAGGTCATGTTTCATGCTGTTTATTAAGCATCCTAGGGTGTTAGCAGGGCCCATCGATGCACTGTTTTTGTCCTTGGAATGTGCATTGATGACCTGTTTCCTAGTAATGGTTGGGGGGATTGTGGTATGTGTTATTTCCTTTGGACTATCAGGAAAGTGGGGGGGAGAAAATTGAGCTGAACCTGTCAGCCAAAGGGTTGACAATGTCCTCTGGTTCAGTGTAGGTGGTGCCATTTATAATGGGTTCTGTGCATTATTGCATATTTCCCCTGAGGTTATGGGCATAGCTGTAGAAAACATTTTGGGTGTCCTTTGCCTAAGAAGCTATTTTTTTCTTCAAATTTAGCATTTGAAATATTAATTCCTTCCAGTTCTACCTCTAATTCTAACCCCTTATTCAATACACATATGTCACTGCTGGGACACTCTATCTATCCACTAAACTTTACTTCTCTCTTTACACCTCAACTCTTACTTTATTCTAAAGCTACTTATGTTGCCTGCTTTTCTAACTTAACCTGTTATCCAATTTCCCATCTCTGTCTCTTCTCCTGCTACTATACCCCCTCTGTGTCTAATCTTTGCTGTCTTTGCTGCTCTACTCCGTATTGTGGCTAACCTGCTCACAACTCAACTGTATAAAGTAAAAAATGCAACCCCTACTAACAATGTTCACCGTTATGTAATGTGTCAGCCTAAAACTGTAAAAGATGTCCTCAGTCTTTGTAAATTTGTTAAATCTTAAGCTTCAGTTCTGTCGCTAGTCCGTGTTAAGTTTGGTAATATCTACGTAAATGTGAGTGCTTCTGTATGTTCCTTATATTTTGCTTAAAATTTAGCTGTGGAGCTTTTCTGCCTGAGCCTCTGCTGAAAATGGACATGCATCCAGTCGGACTTTCCTGGTCAACAAATGTAAAATAAATAAAACAAAAATAATAACAACCCTTTTAGCTGCCTGTTTAGATTGCTCATTGGGATTTTAGTAGGGCTTTGTTCCTCCTACTCTTGGCCAAGAGTTTTTCTTTTGTTTTATAAGCGATTGATATGGTCATTCCACCAGGGTGGCTTGTCTTTTGAGTTTGTCTTATTCTTAATGCAAGTGAGCACAACTCTCTCTATATGACTATCAGTAGGGCTGTACAGAGAATTTGTAAATAGCTCAGTGTAATGCATGGTGTTTACTGGGATTGGGGGTGCTCTGAATTCAGACAAAGTGTCACTTAGTAGAGAGAGGTTAGACTTGGAATCATTCTTAAAGGTTTTTGGTTTTGGACTAAAAACATTTTGACTGCTTGTATCTTACCATCCATATCCATATAACAAAACAGTAGTAAGTCAAAGTCAAAGTAAACTTTATTGTCATTCAGAAATCACACAGTATCGAGTACAATGCCCCATTTGACATGTACCTCACTGCAACAACTAGAGAGGTTGCAAAAGTACCTCACAAAGACAATCCTAGGCTTTAAACACTTGTCCTATATGGACAGACTCAAAAACTCTAACTATTCTCTATCTCATATCGCCTACTTAGAGGCGATCTCTGCTTGACTTACAAAGTCATGTCTGACCCAGCTCTTTTAGAAATGCTACATCTAAAGAAATCCCAATCCCTCTGCACCACACGCTCCAGAGACCTCAACCTCATTACCACAATCAACAGAATGTGCTGGGGGACAGGTTCATAACCCAGAGACTGCCCATGCTATGGAATAGACTTCCCATACATGTCAGACAGAGCACCTCACTGGCCCTCGTCAAGAGAAATCTTTATGAGTGGAAGGAAAATAGAAAGTTCACCCCAGGGATCACTCCAGTGGGTTTACTCGACAGAAGCACTGGGAACCAAGGTCGGGTGGCATGATGCCTGGGTAATCCTATGGGCAAGGCTTGTAAAGGCTCCAGGGCCATTAGCCTAGTAGACACCTATGAACCTAAGTGCAAAAACTTAACAAAATTTCATGTCTCCGGACTCAGTGTGCAGACAACATATAGACTATTTTCACAGACATTTACACATATAACACCTAGTTATTACATCATGGACATGCAGGTAGACAGACTAATATTGCACATAATTAGAAACACTTTTTGCAGTGAACACTTATTGCATGAGACTTTAGTATTGCATTGGTACTTGGTTAAGCTCCTCGTGGTCCTGCAGAGTGGTGCTAGCAGCAGAGAGGCTAAAAGAGCGACTGCTAACCTGATAAAAGTGTTTTTTCCTGCTACTACCTGGGTGACTGCCCAATCCAGCTAAACTGAAAATATTTCTGCTTCTTGAACTGTTTTAAATTGTTTAAAGTTGTTTTTGCACCTACACTTTTAAAGTTTGTCCTGTTTGTTGCATTTACCTGTTGAGGCTACACACTCAAGTGTGCTAGCCTGTGTTAAATATTTACTGCATTTCCTGCTATTTGTTGAAAAAAAGAAAAACAAAAAAAAAAAATAATTTATCCTTGTTTCCCGTCTTTCCTGACCTAGAGTAGTCCAAATACAGGCTTTGCTGTATTCTGGACTTTTGGAAAGTTTCTGTGTTGCCCTTTTCCTTTCTTGGATAGAGGGAGGTTTCTTTGTTCACCAGTGGCAGTGGGGAACTTAGAGCAGCCTATCTATCCCTGGAGGAGTGTTCCCAGCACAAGAATCTGGTAGTCTATTGGCAGTTTTGGGCCAATTTCTAGCTCTTTCAAGTCCTCCTGTATAAAACCCGCTTTGGCGAGGTTTTTGCGCTTGTTACTACTCAGCCAAGCTCCTTTTGGTCCAGCAGAGTGGTGCTAGCAGCAGAGAGGCCAAAAGAGTGACTGCTAACCTGATAAAAGTGTTTTTTTTCCTGCTACTATCTGGGCGACTGTCCAATCTAGCTAAACTGCAAGTATTTCTGCTTCTTGAACAGTTTTAAACTGTCTAAAGTTGTTTTTGCACCTGCACTTTTAAAGTTTGTCCTGTTTGTTGCATTTACCTGTTGAGGCTACACACTCAAGTGCGCTAACCTGTGTTAAATATTTATTGCATTTTCCTGCTGTTTGTTGCAAAAAAAAAAAAAAGTTATCCTTGTTTCCCATCTTTCCTGACCTAGAGTAGTCCAAATACAGGCTTTGCTGTATTCTGGACTTTTGGAAAGTTCCTGTGTTGCCATTTTCTTTCTTGGATAGAGGGAGGCTTCTTTGTTCACCAGTGGCAGTGGGGAGCTTGGAGCAGCCTATCTGTCCCTGGAGGAGTGTTCCCAACACAGGAATCTGGTAGTCTGTTGGCTGTTTTGGGCCAATTTCTAGCTCTTTCAAGTCCGCCTGTATAAAACCCACTGTAGCGCGGCTTTGCGTGATTTTGTGTATAGCGCAGCATCGAGCAGCGCCGCTTATTTGGGTTTGAGCCTTGGAACTGATCTAGTTCTCATAATAAACACCCTATTCCTATGCTAAAGCCTAGTACTTGCTCACTAAAGCAATTATATAAGTCAGCACTAAAAAATTAAAAGCACTACACCCTCACAAACTCCCCTTGAGTAACTTGTTCCCCATTGGCCCTTTTTTTCAATTATAAAGGAATTCCCAATACTATTCTAGCATGTCCAAAGGTCAGTTGTCAATCTCCTCTCCGGTCCAGCTGGTGAACCTGGGAATCTTGAGGCAATGTTACAACTGCCTAATGTACACAGACAACCCTCTCCTCCTCCCAACAAATTCCAACACATGAGA
Organism: Protopterus annectens; assembly: GCF_019279795.1. Classification (NCBI taxonomy): domain Eukaryota; kingdom Metazoa; phylum Chordata; order Ceratodontiformes; family Protopteridae; genus Protopterus; species Protopterus annectens. The sequence continues at coordinate 271,241,065 of NC_056740.1, forward strand.
GAGATGCAACCATATAGCCAAACTGGAAGCTAAGCTCTCTCAACTCAGTACTGGCGTAACCAGTCAGAAGGAGAAGGAAACCACACTCACTACAATTCCAGTCTCACATAGACCTCCCACGACAGCAAACCAAACACATAAACACACAAAAACATACTTGGAGGCTCTAAATAAAAATCTGCCTAAGCAGCAGAGACCTCCAAAGCAGACACCCAAGCAACCGCTACCCCAAAACAAAACACGTGCAACACATAGCTCACAAAGCCAGTGTGCCAAACAGTCACAGCCCTTAAGGCTAAACAACACACCTGATACACTTGTAATAGGTGACTCTATCATCAGGCACACTGACGTCCCGCTCACCACGCTGAACAAGGAGAAGGTCATGGTGAGCTGCCTATCGGGCGCTAGGATCCGCCACATAACACAAGCACTCAGGTCACTCCAAGGCAAGTACAAATACGACTTAGTCATTGTCCATGCTGGTGTGAATGACCTGAGATGTACCTCCCTGGACTACATGAAAAGAGACATAGAGGAGCTCTCTGAGCATGTAGCCCAGGCCGGTATGACCCTGACCTTGAGTAGCATCTTACCCTCACCAAGAAAGATGCCACAGTATGAAGACAAGATTATCAATTTCAACAATTGACTTAAGTATTGGTATCATTCAAAGGGGATCCAATGCCTGTCAGCCTGGGATGACATGCTTGACAAGCCACGATGCTTCGCTAGGGACGGCTTGCACCTGTCACCCCTGGGCGTTTGGATATTGGCAAAGGCTCTTGCTACCCCCATAGTGCCTTTTTTAGGCAAGGCTCAAAAGACAAACCCACCTCCACAGGTATCACAAGGGATAAGAAACTAAGAGTAATGCTACTCAACGCCAGAAGTCTAAACCTCAAGATGCACGCACTCAAAACTATCCTTAGCATGGAGAACATCGATATCTGTGCAGTAACAGAAACCTGGTTCAAGGCTCTCGAGAGCACCCCAGCACTACCAGGTTATATCTAATACCATGCTTTTTGGCCCCAAAACTTGGACCAAACCACAAAAGGAGGGGGAGTATCACTATTCGTCAAAGATACCCACACCTCCAGGTTGGTGGCACAGCACGAAGGATCAGAGACTATCTATGTGCAACTAACAGTGGGTAAAACTGCCTTCCAGTTTATAGCCTGCTACAGACCACCCTCCCAAACCCAAGAACCCCACTCGGCCTTCCTGAGAAAACTGGAAAATATGAAGGTCTCTCCAAACACCATTATACTGGGTGACTTTAACTACCCAACCATAGACTGGGAGCATTACACTAGCTCCAACACCCTAGCCCAAAGGTTCCTAGAATTTATAAACTCAAATGCTATGGAACAACTTGTTACCACTCCCACAAGAGGGGAAAATATACTGGACCTGATCATCACCAACATGGGGACTCTATGCTCCAGACCAGAAGTGTATCCCTCACTGGTAAGATCAGACCATAAACTAATCTCACTGGATATTCACATCCTGACCCCACCCCATGCCCAGAAAACCACAGTGAAAAACTTCTCTAAAGCAAATTTCACACTCCTCAAAACCGAAGTGGAATCCTTCAAAGCTCCCGGGCCTGTGGATATCTGCCCAGACCACAAAATCCTTTATAAATGCATTCTATGAACACCTTCAGGAATGCATGGATCATGCAATCCCAAATAAAACCAAGACCCAATCCTCCAAAGGCAGGCGTCCTGTCTGGTGGACCCCAGCCATAAACAAACTATACAATAGAAGGAGGAAGCTACTACATGACAGAGCAAAATCCCAAAAGGGAAGGCATCTCTGATCAGTATTAGCAAAAAACTACGGGCACTCATAAAATCGTCTAAGGCCAACTTTGAGAGAAAAATTGCACAGGACACTAAGGATAATCACAAGGCTTTCTTTAGTTATGTTAGGAACCTGGGTGGGAATTCCCAGATATGCTCAGAATTAGTCCAAAATGACAAAAAATACACCAAACCCACAGACATTGCCAACATCCTAGCTGACAGGTTCAGCGCAAACTCCCCCCCTCCACCAAAAGGGCTAATATCTATCCCAGCAGAGTAATGCCCCCCTGACATCTCAGATGCTCAGGTAAGAGCTGCCCTCTCCAAAGCAAGAAACACAGCATCAATGGGACCAGACGATGTCCCGGGCTGCATCCTACATGAACTCCAAGAAGAGCTAAACCCAAACCTAAAACTACTGTTCAGTCTCAGCCTTACTACAGGATATGTACCCAAAGAGTGGAGTACAGCAACAGTGGTCCCTCTCCACAAAGGTGATGCCTCAATGGATCCTGGAAACTATCGCCCCATAAGTCTCACTAGCTTGGTCTGCAAAGCTATGGAAAGGATCATCATGGACCTTATAAATAAAGATATTGGGGACCTACAGACACTGGATCCTACCCAGTTCGGCTTTGTTAAGGGCAGATACTGCCTCTTAAACCTGGTCGATTTCTTTGAAACAGTCACCAAGGCCATTGACAAGGGGAAGGTGGTCCACACAGCCTACCTGGACCTCGCAAAAGCCTTCGATACAATACCCCACTCGGGCATTATAGATAAGCTCACCAGCTTAAATATAAACCCCTATGTCACTAGATGGGTTGCAAACTGGCACAAGGACAGAACCCACATGGTTAGAATAGCTGGAGCCATGTCAGACTCCAAACCAGTTACAAGTGGCATCCCACAAGGCTCAGTCTTGGGACCTCTCTTGTTCGGTATATATTTCTCGGAGGTACAGGCCAACATGGAAGGACTGTGGCTGACCAAGTTCGCAGATGAATGCAAATTGGGCGCCATAATAGACTCTCCAGCCGACACAAGCATCCTCCAAAAGGGCCTCATAGAAACAGACAACTGGTGCCAGAGTCATGGCCTCTAGCTAAACGCCAAAAAGTGTATAGTCATCCCCTTTGGCAGAAACAGAGTGCCCACAAATTACCACATAGGTGGTAATCCATTAAGTACAGAAGAAGTAATTAGGGACCTGGGGACCCAAGTAGATAGCAATCTCTCATTTGACAACCACATGGCCAAAGTGGTTAGAAAAACATTTTATATAGCCCACCTAATCATGAAGGGATTCACATCTAGATCGGGGAGGTCATCGTGCCTCTTTACTCATCCCTCATCAGGCCCATAATTGAGTACAATGCCCCTTTTGGGATGTATCTTACCAGACACCTGCAGCAACTGGAAAGACCCCAAAAGTACCTCACCAAGAGGATCAAGGGGCTCAAACAGATGCCGTATGCTGCCCGGTTAAAGAAACTCCAGCTCTAGAAAAACCAAATGGACAGGAGCACTCAGCTTTCACAAAAAAAAACCCAAAGTAGCCACAGGACGAACAAGACTTTAATAGTGAAGCGCTTTTCATCTGCTTGAAAAGCAGACTTCATCAGACATAATGTGGAAATACAAGCAGACATTTTATACTCAAGATAAAAAACGTCACTAATTGACAAAATTAATCAATTCAATTTAAAATTCATAAGAATCCAGTTAACTGACTGCTTCATTAGTTCACTGTAGCTTAACCCCACTAAGCTAAAGTGAAATCAACAATTCATGACCGAAAATATAATAAGAGCTAGAATGGAATTAAAAACAGGCAAACGCCAAATTGTTCCAACGTTTAAAAATATCAAAAAGGTATAAACATAGATGGCAGATCGTCTTCGTGCCAAATAAAAATGCCATTAAATAAATAAGTCAAGCACTTATATCAGGAAAATTATGTGTGTTAATATAATATGGACATAAAATAGATGTTAATTGTAATATAATAACTGCATCGACATTAATCAGTAACATAAGTACCTATATATGACTTCAAGGCATATAGGCTAGTTAAATATCCAGAATTAGATGTGCCATAAAATGAGTTAACAATCACCCTACCTTATAAGGCTCTTTAATTTCAGTAAACAGCTGATAGAGCAGCTGTCATTTAAGCCTGGGTAAGAATAAGCATTTAATCTGATCTGCCATTTAAGTTCTAATTCTTGAAGTAGCAGCTGTGAGGGAGCACCTCTCTTAGATTCTAATACCTGATGAATGACCATAAATTTGAAATTATGGTCACTATATGTTGTAATATGTTTGGCTAGTGCGTTGTCTTGTTTTTTCTTTTTTATTGCATATAGGTGTTCATATATGCGTTCCCGTAACTTTCGTTCAGTCTTACCCACATAAAACCCTGGGCATTTTTGGCATTGGGCTAGGTAGACCACCATGCAGGTATTGCAATTAGCTCTACATTGCATGTCAAAACCACTTTTGTTTATGTGAAATCTATTAGACTCGTATACATATTTACAATAGTTACAATTTTGGCATTTATACATGCCTGTAGTTCGTGTGGGATTACTAGTAGCGCATTCGAGCAATGATTTCATATTCTTAGCTCTCCTAAAAGTTATTTCCAGGCTACCACCTAGCTTACTATACACAGTAGGGTTGTTTTTAAATATCTCCCAGTTTTTCTTAATAATATCAATAAGAAGGCAACTATTAATATGGTAAGTTAGAATTAATCTAGAGTTGTTATTCGATGATAAACTCTGAGTAGTGGTATTAATAGAGAAGTGGGAGGTGGAAGAAATATTGTTCTCACTGTGGGCAGTAGTTTTTAAAATAGGTTGGTAGACACCTCGGGCTCTTTTGCTAGTCACTTCTTTAACCAATTCATTTAGTAAATGAGAGGGATAGCCCCTATGTATAAACATGTTGGTTAAAAGCTCACACTCGCTGTAAAAAGCAGCGTCTAAGCTGGTAATTCGGGCTGCTCTTACCAGCTGACCTTTAACTACCGATCTTTTCTGGTAGTAAGGGTGACAGCTACTGTAGTGTAGGAAAGAGTTAGAGTATGTAGTTTTGCTATATATACTAGCTACATATGCTTTTAACTCGTAGTTCTTGACCAACCATATATCTAAGTAGGCAATGGCGGTGTTACTGAAAGAAGAAGTGAAGTTTAGGAAGTCAGTGGAGGAATTGAAAGAATCTAAAATCACTATACTTTCAGGTTCGTCACCTTCTAAGAGTATAAAGATGTCATCCAAATAGCGGGTATAATATTTAATTTTCTCCATCAACATCTCATTATTAAACACATACTCTCTTTCCCAGTGAGCCATGACCATATTGGCTATACTATCTCCACAAGGTGAGCCCATGGCCACCCCCACTTTTTGAAGGTAGAAGTTATCGCCTAACATGAAGTAGTTATTGTGTAGGATTAATTCCAATAGTTCTATGACTAATGCAGTTTCACTGACAGTAGCATTGTGTCTTTTCAAAAAAATCCCTACCCAATCGATAGCTGTATTTAAGGGAATACAAGTATATAAGTCTTTAACGTCGACCGTGAAGAAATTGAATTTAGGGTCGAAGTTAGACTCTCCAATTTTTGCCAAAAATGCCCATGAGTCTTTACATATTTGATCTTCTTGTCTCAGGTATTTTTGTAGAATAACATCCACCAATTTCGCACAAGTGTAAGTGGGGGAACCACGTCTGTCCACTAAAGGGCGCATTGGTGGATTCTCTAACCCTTTGTGCATTTTGGGGATCCCGAAGATGCAAGGGAACTTAGGGTACGCTGTGGTTAAATACTTATGTTGGTCTTGTTGAATATGGCCTTCAGTGAACATGTCATCAAGGCATTCTTTTATAATATGATAAGCCCTCTTTGTTTCAGATTTGGAACTTAGTTCGTAAGCCTCACTATCCAGTAGTCTGGACATTCGGTCAAAATAATCTACCTTGTCAAATACCACAACACCACCTCCCTTATCAGGTTTACATATGCGTATATTATGATTTTTCACAAATTCAATTAGTTTGAATTCCTGCTGGGTAATCCCATCCTTCTTGATGGAATATAAGGAAGGGGAAGCTTTTCTTAAATCCAGTTCGCACATATTCTCAAAGCACTGAATGGATGGATGCAGAGGAGGATTGAATGTACTAGGTACCCTTAATATATCATTATTAAAGTTATTAGAGTCACTACCAAACATAATATTAAAGTTAAGCTTACTTGTGTATAATTTGATATCAAGTATAGAATTCACTAAATCAAATTTCTGTTGCGGTACATAGGTGTACCCTTTTGCCAAAAAGTTGGCTAAGTCACTACCTATTGGTACATCAGAAAAGTTATAAATACTGAAATCACCGGTACTATTCTTAATTAATACCGGTTTCTTAAGAGAAGTGACAAAGTCCACATCAAAGGCAACACTGCCATTGCTAGAATCAAGGTTAGAAACAAAAGAAGTATCACTACTGGTAGAGTAGTGTTCGGTATTTGAAGCTCCAGAGTCTACAATAACACCAATGGCAAGGTCAGCATTGCAGTCATCAATATTGGTATGGTAGATGTTATAAATGCTGGCTGGAGGTTCTATCGAGGTCTGCGTTGTTTGGATCTTGGAAAATTCCCCTGGTTCTGAAAGGGTTTGTTCCGTTGCTTGGGAATTGCTCCCAAGCGGTTGGGTTCTTGAAAACCCTGCTGAGAACCTATAACAGCAGAATGACCTCCATTTACATATTGACCTCTACGGTTCTGCAACCTCTCATTTCTCCTAATTATTGGTTCCAATTGTGTTTCATCATCAATCAGGTCTAAATCCGTTGTTGAAGTACCACTGGAAGGGGGGTTGTCCCTGTTGTCAACAGTGTTAACACCATGGCCAGTTTTAGGAGCCTGCCATAATTGAGAAGTTGCAGGAAGGGGATATGCCGTACCTTGCTCGTAGGCCTTACAATCACGATCTAACTTCTTAATTTTATTGGATGACAGTTTGTTCAGATATTGATCTATACTAATGAAGCAGTGAGTGTACTCGAACTTGTATCTATCAAATTGCTCATGTTGTTTAATATCACTGTCCAAGGCCATTGCTTCAACAATCAACTCATTTACCCATATACTGTAATGTTTAATCATAAGGTCAAGTTAATCCGACCCTTGCTTATCGAATAAAGCAATTAATTCTTGATGAAAAACTGAGTTGGGGACCAACCCAGTAGGATATTGAAAATGCCTTAAACCTTTAGGTATCACTTTACGAGAAAGACATTCTCTAAAATAGGATATTTCCAATTGTAACTTTTTAATTTTGACTAGTACTTTGTCGAAAGTCTTAAGTTTAAGTACAATATCTACAGTGTTGTTTACCTCTTGTCCATTTATATTAGAAGCCATCCGTTCACGATTCACCGTATCATGGCCCCTCGATAAAGAAAAGCCTTCGGAAATCCAATTACCGAGTGTGGGGAAGTCATCAAAATTACCACCACCCGTAGGTATATTGGGTCGAGGAAGCCCATTTGTAACTTCAGTGCTAAAGGTTCTTAGTGTCCCAGCTCTTGGTAGTTCAGCATTATTAGTCAGAAAGTTACTTAAAGTTGTTTCGGACGCCTCATGTGGAGTAGAATTCGCTGATAACAGAGGGCGGTCAGTCACTGCAGAGTTCGTAGTTGTAGGTGGTTCACGCTCAGTGAGCGCATCAGTCTGGGACGCTGGTATTGTTATCTTTAATCCTTGCGTGAAATTCGCTGCTGTGGGGTAGGTTAAAATCGGTCGAGAATTACCTGGCAGTGCTATGAGCAATTTATTCATCTCTTGTTGCTGGGAATCCAGCCAGTCAAGTCTTGCACAAAGCGAGTCCATTCTTGTAAAAAGAGAGTTAAAGAAAGAGTCCTGATCCGGCATACCATCAACAGCTGGTGCTGTAACCACAGCACTATCACAGCTCCTCAGTAGTGCTGGTGTAGTGTTAGGCGAAAAATCGCTGATGTTACTCATTGTTCCAGACGCCATAAACTAGTAAAACCAAGAACAGCAAACTTAGAAAAACCAAAGGGACAGGAGCACTCAGCTTTCACCAAAAAAAACCCAAAGTAGCCACAGGACGAACAAGACTTTAATAGTGAAGCGCTTTTTGTCTGCTTGAAAAGCAGACTTCATCAGACATAATGTGGAAATACAAGCAGACATTTTATACTCAAGATAAAAAACGTCACTAATTGTCAAAATTAATCAATTCAATTTAAAATTCATAAGAATCCAGTTAACTGACTGCTTCATTAGTTCACTGTAGCTTAACCCCACTAAGCTAAAGTGAAATCAACAATTCATGACCGCTTCACTATTAAAGTCTTGTTCGTCCTGTGCCTACTTTGGGTTTTTTTTGGTGAAAGCTGAGTGCTCCTGTCCCTTTGGTTTTTCTAAGTTTGCTGTTCTTGGTTTTACTAGTTTATGGCGTCTGGAACAGTGAGTAACGTCAGCGATTTTTCGCCTAACACTACACCAGCACTACTGAGGAGCTGTGATAGTGCTGTGGTTACAGCACCAGCTGTTGATGGTATGCCGGATCAGGACTCTTTCTTTAACTCTCTTTTTACAAGAATGGACTCGCTTTGTGCGAGACTTGACTGGCTGGATTCCCAGCAACAAGAGATGAATAAATTGCTCATAGCGCTGCCAGGTAATTCTCGACCGATTTTAACCTACCCCACGGCAGCGAATTTCATGCAAGGATTAAAGACAACTATACCAGCGTCCCAGACTGATGCGCTCACTGAGCGTGAACCACCTACAACTACGAACCCTGCAGTGACCGACCGCCCTCTGTTATCAGCGAATTCTACTCCACATGAGGCGTCCGAAACAACTTTAAGTAATTTTCTGACTAATAATGCTGAACTACCAAGAGCTGGGACACTAAGAACCTTTAGCACTGAAGTTACAAATGGGCTTCCTCGACCCAATATACCTACGGGTGGTGATAATTTTGATGACTTCCCCACACTCGTAATTGATTCGGCTTTTCTTTATCGAGGGGCCATGATACGGTGAATCATGAACGGATGGCTTCTAATATAAATGGACAAGAGGTAAACAACACTGTAGATATTGTACTCAAACTTAAGACTTTTGACAAAGTACTAGTCAAAATTAAAAAGTTAAAATTGGAAATATCCTATTTTAGAGAATTTCTTTCTCGTAAAGTGATACCTAAAGGTTTAAGGCATTTTCAATATCCTACTGGGTTGGTCCCCAACTCAGTTTTTCATCAAGAATTAATTGCTTTATTCGATAAGCAAGGGTCGGATTTACTTGACCTTATGATTAAATATTACAGCATATGGGTAAATGAGTTGATTGTTGAAGCAATGGCCTTGGACAGTGATATTAAACAACATGAGCAATTTGATAGATACAAGTTCGAGTACACTCGCTGCTTCAGTAGTATAGATCAATATCTGAACAAACTGTCATCCAATAAAATTAAGAAGTTAGATCGTGATTGTAAGGCCTACGAGCAAGGTACGGCATATCCCCTTCCTGCAACTTCTCAATTATGGCAGGCACCTAAAACTGGCCATGGTGTTAACACTGTTGACAACAGGGACAGCCCCCCTTCCAGTGGTACTTCAACAACGGATTTAAACCTGATTGATGACGAAACACAATTGGAACCAATAATTAGGAGAAGTGAGAGGTTGCAGAACCGTAGAGGTCAATATGTAAATGGAGGTCATTCTGCTGTTATAGGTTCTCAATAGGGTTTTCAAGAACCCAACCGCTTGGGAGCAATTCCCAAGCAACGGAACAAACCCTTTCAGAACCAGGGGAATTTTCCAAGATCCAAACAACACAGACCTCGATAGAACCTCCGGCCAGCATTTATAACATCTACCATACCAATATTGATGACTGCAATGCTGACCTTGCCATTGGTGTTATTGTAGACTCTGGAGCTTCATATACCGAACACTACTCTACCAGTAGTGATACTTCTTTTGTTTCTAACCTTGATTCTAGCAATGGCAGTGTTGCCTTTGATGTGGACTTTGTCACTTCTCTTAAGAAACTGGTATTAATTAAGAATAGTACCGGTGATTTCAGTATTTATAACTTTTCTGATGTACCAATAGGTAGTGACTTAGCCAACTTTTTGGCAAAAGGGTACACCTATGTACCGCAACAGAAATTTGATTTAGTGAATTCTATACTTGATATCAAATTATACACACGTAAGCTTAACTTTAATATTATGTTTGGTAGTGATTCTAATAACTTTAATAATGATATATTAAGGGTACCTAGTACATTCAATCCTCCTCTGCATCCATCCATTCAGTGCTTTGAAAATATGTGCGAACTGGATTTAAGAAAAGCTTCCCCTTCCTTATATTCCATCAAGAAGGATAGGATTACCCAGCAGGAATTCGAGTTAATTGAATTTGTGAAAAATCATAATATACGCATATGTAAACCTGATAAGGGAGGTGGTGTTGTGGTATTTGACAAGGTAGATTATTTTGACCGAATGTCCAGACTACTGGACAGTGAGGCTTACGAACTAAGTTCCAAATCTGAAACAAAGAGGGCTTATTGTATTATAAAAGAATGCCTTGATGACATGTTCACTGAAGGCCGTATTCAACAAGACCAACATAAGTATTTAACCACAGCGTACCCTAAGTTCCCTTGCATCTTCGGGATCCCCAAAATACACAAAGGGTTAGAAAATCCACCGATGCGCCCTTTAGTGGACGGACTTGGTTCCCCCACTTACACTTGTGCGAAATTGGTGGATGTTATTCTACAAAAATACCTGAGTCAAGAAGATCAAATATGTAAAGACTCATGGGCATTTTTGGCAAAAATTGGAGAGTCTAACTTCGACCCTAAATTCAATTTCTTCACGGTCGACGTTAAAGACTTATATACTTGTATTCCCTTAAATACAGCTATCGATTGGGTAGGGATTTTTTTGAAAAGACACAATGCTACAGTCAGTGAAACTGCATTAGTCATAGAACTATTGGAATTAATCCTACACAATAACTACTTCATGTTAGGTGATAAATTCTACCTTCAAAAAGTGGGGGTGGCCATGGGCTCACCTTGTGGAGCTAGTATAGCCAATATGGTCATGGCTCACCGGGAAAGAGAGTATGTGTTTAATAATGAGATGTTGATGGAGAAAATTAAATATTATACCCGCTATTTGGACGACATCTTTATACTCTTAGAAGGTGACGAACCTGAAAGTATAGTGACTTTAGATTCTTTCAATTCCTCCACTGACTTCCTAAACTTCACTTCTTCTTTCAGTAACACCGCCATTGCCTACTTAGATATATGGTTGGTCAAGAACTACGAGTTAAAAGCATATGTAGCGAGTATATATAGGAAAACTACATACTCTAACTCTTTCCTACACTACAGTAGCTGTCACCCTTACTACCAGAAAAGATCGGTAGTTAAAGGTCAGCTGGTAAGAGCAGCCCGAATTACCAGCTTAGACGCTGCTTTTTACAGCAAGTGTGAGCTTTTAACCAACATGTTTATACATAGGGGCTATCCCTCTCATTTACTAAATGAATTGGTTGAAGAAGTGACTAGCAAAAGAGCCCAAGGTGTCTACCAACCTATTTTAAAAACTACTGCCCACGGTGAGAACAATATTTCTTCCACCTCCCACTTCTTTATTAATACCACTACTCAGAGTTTATCATCGAATAACAACTCTAGATTAATTCTAACTTACCATATTAATAGTTGCCTTCTTATTGATATTATCAAGAAAAACTGGGAGATATTTAAAAACAACCCTACTGTGTATAGTAAGCTAGGTGGTAGCCCGGAAATAACTTTTAGGAGAGCTAAGAATATGAAATCATTGCTCGAATGCGCTACTAGCAATCCCACATGAACTCCAGGCATGTATAAATGCCAAAATTGTAACTATTGTAAATATGTATACGAGTCTAATAGATTTCACATAAACAAAAGTGGTTTTGACATGCAATGTAGAGCTAATTGCAATACCTGCATGGTGGTCTACCTAGCCCAATGCCAAAAATGCCCAGGGTTTTATGTGGGTAAGACTGAACGAAAGTTACGGGAACGCATATATGAACACCTATATGCAATAAAAAAGAAAAAACAAGACAACGCACTAGCCAAACATATTACAACATATAGTGACCATAATTTCAAATTTATGGTCATTCATCAGGTATTAGAATCTAAGAGAGGTGCTCCCTCACAGCTGCTACATTAAGAATTAGAACTTAAATGGCAGATCAGATTAAATGCTAATTCTTACCCAGGCTTGAATGACAGCTGCTCTATCAGCTGTTTACTGAAATTAAAGAGCCTTATAAGGTAGGGTGATTGTTAACTCATTTTATGGCACATCTAATTCTGGATATTTAACTAGCCTATATGCCTTGAAGTCATATATAGGTACTTATGTTACTGATTAATGTCGATGCAGTTATTATATTATAATTAACATCTATTTTATGTCCATATTATATTAACACACATAATTTTCCTGATATAAGTGCTTGACTTATTTATTTAATGGCATTTTTATTTGGCACAAAGACGATCTGCCATCTATGTTTATACCTTTTTGATATTTTTAAACGTTGGAACAATTCGGCGTTTGCCTGTTTTTAATTCCATTCTAGCTCCTAGTATATTTTCGGTCATGAATTGTTGATTTCACTTTAGCTTAGTGGGGTTAAGCTACAGTGAACTAATGAAGCAGTCAGTTAACTGGATTCTTATGAATTTTAAATTGAATTGATTAATTTTGTCAATTAGTGACGTTTTTTATCTTGAGTATAAAATGTCTGCTTGTATTTCCACATTATGTCTGATGAAGTCTGCTTTTCAAGCAGACGAAAAGCACTTCACTATTAAAGTCTTGTTCGTCCTGTGGCTACTTTGGGGTTTTTTTGGTGAAAGCTGAGTGCTCCTGTCCCTTTGTTTTTTCTAAGTTTGCTGTTCTTGGTTAAACTCAAGCTCTACTCAGTGGCATACCGCCTGCTCAGAGACGATCTGTGCCTGACGTATAAAGCCATGTCCAACCCGGAATTAATGGACATGCTGCACCTCAGAAAATCCAAATCCCATCGAGCTACGCACTTGAGGGACTTAAACCTCAGCACTGAAATAAATAGGACATGCTGGAGGGACAGATTCATAACCCAGAGGCTCCCTTCACTCTGGAATAAAATCCCAGTCCAGCTTAGGCAGAGTCTCTCATTGACTCTCTTCAAGAGGAATCTTGATGAGTGGATGGGAGATCGTAGGTTTACCCCGGGTATCACTTCTGTGTCACTGTTAGACAGAGGCACAGTATACTAACCTCGAAAAAGGGCATAGCAAAATTAATTTAAAATGGGTGGCGAAAGCCATGCACACTCTGGCTAGACTTATAAATGCCCTAGGGCAGATAGCCTAGTATGAACCTATGAACCTATGAACCTAAGACATTGCATCAAAACTGATGGTTTAGTAAAGATGATTCTTTGTTTAAAAAAAGGGGCAGGAACTAAATAATTTATGTAATGTTGCTTAGGTTATATGATAGGAATTTATTTGAAGCATATTATTTGTAATTTTAACTTGTTAACACAGTTTGATTAATTTTATATAAATGTAAATGTGCCTATGTCACAAGTGATAACTGAAGAAAGGTGTTTAAAACAAGGGCCGGGATTCAGTAATCCTCCGAGTAAGACTAACCAAGTCTTACTCGGAGACTGCCGTTTAAGCCTACAACGTCAGCGCGTCATGCATATGCATGAGGGCGCTGACTCAAATGGAAGGCTTACACGGAGCATGTAAGACTGCAGGGGGCGTGTTAGACTGCCGAGCATTCCAAATATCCATGCCCCTGCAACCATATAAAGTGAAAATGAGAAATGCAAGGAGCGAGTCCGCTGAAATGCACACATAGCAAACAGTACACATCCCCACATACTAAACCCCTTTGTAAATGTAAAATGTAAATTCATTTTTTTATTTTATAATTCCCGATGTAGCTGCCCGTATTTGCGAGTGTGTGCATGGGTGTGCCCATTGCTTAGCTGCAGTTAGCAATGTCGACAACGAAGAGCATAATAAGAAATGTTTATGCAAATCAAGCCAAATAGCAATAGCGTAGTGGTAGAGCGTTCGGACAAAGAGGAGGCATTTCCGGTTCTAGTCCCACCACTCCCCTGTCTATTTTGTGTTTTAAATTAGTATATAAAATAATTCCTGACATATATGAATGAAATTTTATTAAAAAGCATTGAAATGGCCTATGTATTAGTGAACAAAATGTATACATATAAAGATAAGAAGGTGAGCAGCACTGAGGATATTGACATATAATTGCCCATAGCTAAGCAGCGTTTTACCTAGCGCAATATAATTGCCCATGGCTAAGCAGCGTTTTACCTAGCACAATAAAATTTTCCATAGCTAAGCAGGGTTTTACCTAGTGCAATAAAATTGCCCATAGATAAGCAGGGTTTTACCTAGCGCAATAAAATTGCCCATAGATAAGCAGGGTTTTACCTAGTGCAATAAAATTGCCCAGAGATAAGCAGGGTTTTACCTAGTGCAATATTATTGCTTATAGCTAAACAGCGCTTCACCTAGCGCAATAGGTTTGCATGGAGCTGCGCACCGCACTAACCAGTGCACCATCGGGCAACGTGGAGCAACGTAGTGCAAAGTGGCCTAAACACAGATACACCCCCTAGCCTGTCTGGACAGTAGTAAAATAAAAAGTAATGACAAGGTTCGAACCCAGGACACTATGCACCATAATCAAAGTACTGAACCACTAAGCCATGACAGCTTAGGATAAGCATGCACTGTTAACATACATATACTTATAAATGGAAGATTAACCATTGCTAAGCAGGTCTGCATTCAGCCAAGAATTTTCAAAAATGGCCAATCACAAAAAAGTGCGGGAAATAGGCTTATTTGAGCTCCATTGGCAGGAATACTCACCATAACTGATTGTAGCTCCCACCTGCAGCTAGAATGTCTGGTACTGGAGAGGGTAATCACTTTTGAGCGCAACGCTGGGGCATCGAGGAATCAAAATACATGGTTTGGCTCCTTGTCCACCATCATGAGACAAGACTCCTGCAGGGCCAGTTCCAAGGGATGGAGTACAAAGCAGAGGCTTGGAACCAGTTAGCTCATGATCTCACCAGAGCCACAGGCATCCCTTGGACTGGTGAGCAGGTCCGTCACCACCAAGCAGACCTGAAGAGAAGGAAGCAGGACCTACTGAACCGATGGATACAGGAGGCCCATGACATGCAAGATGCCCCACTACTGAGTAGGCAGCCATGGAATGAAGTATGTAAGACATGCTAATTTAGACTATATAATGGATAGGTATGTCTCAATATCCCTTCATTTACTTCACAGCTGCAGGTGTCTGTGCTGCGAATCAGCAAGCCTATGCATTTACGCTGCTAAGGCTGTGCCACCAGGCAGGTTAGTAATTATTCTGCATGTATTGTTATATAAAATAGGTGAGAGAGCCTGAAAAAAAGTGTTGCAGCCCAATATTAAAGCCATAAAATGCCCCAAATAATTTCTATGCATGTACTGTTATATAAAATAAGTCACAGAGGCAGAAAAAGAGTGTAGTAACCCATTAATAAAGGCAAAATAAGTCCAAAATCATATCTCTGCATGTACTGTAATATAAAATAAGTGAGCGAGCCTGAAAAAGAGTGTTGTAACCTATTAATAAAGGTATAATACATCCTGAATAAGTCTTTTGTATGCACTGTAGTATTAAATAAATGAGAGAGCCTGTAGAAAAGTGTGTAATGTAATTAATAAAGGTATAATACTTGGAGTGTGACTGTGTTACTTGCTTTGAAATGTTGTTGTACCCTTGCATTATATAAATAGTACTGTTGTATTAAGTGCTGTCAACCCACAGTTGGGCAGTCCCATATAAAGTGGATGAAGGAAGTGCCAGTAGCTGTGAAGCATATATACAGTCTTCAACAGTTGGTTAATGGCTGGCATGCATAGGTAAATCTGGCACATGAGTAGCTTGTTAATCTGTTCCCCAGAAATGTGAGTGTGCTACATGAAATGTAGGTTTCTGTAGAAATATAACTGAAAATGTCATGTGAACACATCCAGATATGTAGATATATAAATATAAATAAAATATATAACTATGTAGCAGTAACATCTGCATCTTGGACAGTTAGGATGTCAGATATAGCTCAGGTATATAATGAACTAGCCAAATCCATTACACAACCTAATGCACGTTGCCTAGTGTAATAATACATGTAGGGGATATACACCTGCAGTCAATAGGAATGTAGTGTCGACTAAAAGTACTTATAAGATGTTAATGTAGGTATCTTTTTACACCCTACTGTATGTGCATAAACAATGCAATTTCACACCTCAATAGGTATGTCTAATTTCAAAACATTTGTTGGGACATATGTCTTATTGTTCTATAAATATCTGCATTTACTTTGATGCATGTGCCCTGTTCAAACACCACAATCTTGGTGGCCTGTTGCCACCAATCATCCCTGCATGCTGTTGGAATGTCCACTGTCATTCAATATATGCATGTGTTATGCTTGCTGTTCAACTGTTGGAACCCTGGTGTGCTGGGTTAATGGGAATATTACTGCATGCTGTTACAACTAATTTGGAATGCTGTTGTCTATGTTGTAATTAAACACACCTAAACACAGAACATATGGGAAGGCCGGTCCCAGCGGACCCACCTGTCCCTCCTCAGCTGGTGATTGCACCTGGCACCAGTAGGTCCGGTGCCCAGCCCGGGCTGCCCTCCTCCATTGGTCCTGTGCCACCTTCGGGTGGAAGCGCTGCAGGGGATGGGGCTCATTCCCCCCCATGCAAGCGTGGGCAGAGAAGGGCCACCTGTCACCCTCTGAAGGGTCCGGGCTGTGGTGCGTAGGGAGATCCAGCATTCAGTCACTCATCCCCTATGCCAGCTCAAGGCGAGAGTGGCGCGACTGACGGGTGAGCCTGCCCATCCTATGCAGCCCCCAGCACAGCCACTCCCGGGGCTGTGAAGGTGTAGTGGTGACTGCCCATGGGTGGGGATCTCAGTTCCACTGTTACCATCTGTGGGCTCATGGGCTTGCGATTTCCAAACATCCGTCCCTGTCAATTGTGTTCACCCACCCCATGTGTCATACTCTGCCCCTGTATGCGTCTTGTTTGTCTTGTCTACCTCCCCAACCTACCTCCCCAAATATACCTACTTCCTCTACCTCACATTCCACTCTCACCTGAAAAAAAGGAAAACAAGGGCAATCTGTTCCCACAAAAAAATTACGCATCATACATAGCAGCCCATTTTGCACACGTGTCCGCTGGACATGTAAACTGATAATTATAATTGGCAGTACAACATACTTTGTTGTCCTCACCCCTCTCTCAGGGGTGGAAGGTTTCAAATTTCACTCCAAATTTCTAACATATGCACAGCTGTTGCTGGTAAAGAAATGGGCAGCTATGGACCTTCCCTACACCCGTCCTGCACATCCCAAGCTGGTTTCCCTACTGTCTTTCCCTCTTTGTGCCCCCTTTTTCACCACATTCCTATCTCCCCATTTTCTCTTCTTTCAAAGCACGTGCAACACATAGCTCACAAAACCAGTGTGCCAAACAGTCACAGCCCTTAAGGCTAAACAACACACCTGATACACTTGTAATAGGTGACTCTATCATCAGGCACACTGACGTCCCGCTCACCAGGCTGAACAAGGAGAAGGTCACGGTGAGCTGCCTGTCGGGCGCTAGGATCTGCCACATAACACAAGCACTCAGGTCACTCCAAGGCAAGTACAAATATGAATCGGTCTTTGTACATACTGGTGTGAATGACCTGAGATGTACCTCCCTGGACTACATGAAAAGAGACATAGAGGAGCTCTCTGAGCATGTAGCCCAGGCCGATATGACCCTGACCTTGAGTAGCATCTTACCCTCACAAAGAATGATGCCACAATATGAAGACAAGATGATCAATTTCAACAATTGGGTTAAGTATTGGTGTCATTCAAAGGGGATCCAATGCCTGTCAGCCTGGGATGACATGCTCGACAAGCCACAATGCTTCACTAGGGACGGCTTGCACCTGTCCCCCCTGGGCTTTCGGATATTGGCAAAGGCTCTTGCTTCCCCCATTGTGCCTTTTTTAGGCAAGGCTCAAAAGACAAACCCACCTCCATAGGTATCACAAGGAATAAGAAACTAAGAGTAATGCTACTCAACGCCAGAAGTCTAAACCTCAAGATGCACGCACTCGAAACTCTCCTTAGCATGGAGAACATCGATATCTGTGCAGTAACAGAAACCTGGTTCAAGGCTCTCGAGAGCACCCCAGCACTTCCAGGTTATACCTCATACCATGCTTTTTGGCCCCAAAACTTGGACGGAACCACAAAAGGAGGGGAGTATCAATATGTGTCAAAGATACCCTCACCTCCAGGTTGGTGGCACAGCACGAAGCATCAGAGACCATCCATGTGCAACTAACAGTGGGTAAAACTGCCTTCCAGTTTATAGCCTGCTACAGACCACCCTCCCAAACCCAGGAACCCCATTTGGCCTTCCTGAGAACACTGGAAAATATGAAGGTCTCTCCAAACACCATTATATTGGGTGACTTCAACTACCCAAACATAGACTGGGAGCATTACTCTAGCTCCAACACCCTAGCCCAAAAGTTCCTAGAATTTATAAACTCAAATGCTATGGAACAATTTGTTACCACTCCCACAAGAGGGGAAAATATACTGGACCTGATCATCACCAACATGGGGACTCTATGCTCCAGACCAGAAGTGTATCCCTCACTGGTAAGATCAGACCATAAACTAATCTCACTGAATATTCACATCCCGACCCCACCCCCTGTCCAGAAAACCACAGTGAAAAACTTCTCTAAAGCAAATTTCACACTCCTCAAAACTGAGGTGGAATCCTTCAAAGCCCCCGAGCCTGTGGAAAATACGGCCCAGACCGCAGAATCCTTTATAAACGCATTCTATGAACACCTTCAGGAATGCATAGATCATGCAATCCCAAATAATACCAAGACCCAATCCTCCAAAGGCAGACGTCTTGTCTGGTGGACCCCAGCCATAAACCATCTATACAATAGAAGGAGGAAGCTACTACATGATAGAGCAAAATCCCAAAAAGGGAAGGCATCTCTGATCAGTATTAGCAAAAAACTATGGGCACTCATAAAATCGTCTAAGGCCAGCTTCGAGAGAAAAATTGCACAGGACACTAAGGATAATCACAAGGCTTTCTTTAGTTATGTTAGGAACCTGGGTGGGAATTCCCAGATATGCTCAGATTTACTCCAAAATGACAAAAAATACATCGAACCCACAGACATTGCCAACATCCTAGATGACAGGTTCAGCACAAACTTCTCCCCCTCCCCCACCAAAAGGGTAAATATCTATCCCAGCAGAGTGCTGACCCCCTGACATCTCAGACGCTCAGGTAAGAGCCGCCCTCTCCAAAGCAAAAAACACAGCATCAATGGGACCAGACGGTGTCCTGGGCTGTGTCCTACATGAACTCCAAGAAGAGCTAAACCCAAACATAAAACTACTGTTCAATCTCAGCCTTACTACAGGATATGTACCCAAAGAGTGGAGTAAAGCAACAGTGGTCCCTCTCCACAAAGGTGGTGCCTCAACAGATCCTGGAAACTATCGCCCGATAAGCCTGACTAGCTTGGCCTGCAAAGCTATGGAAAAGATCCTCATGGACCTCATAAATAAAGATACTAGGGACCTACAGACACTGGATCCTACCCAGTTCGGCTTTGTTAAGGGCAGATCCTGCCTCTTAAACCTGGTCGATTTCTTTGAAACAGTCACCAAGGCCATTGACGAGGGGAAGGTGGTCCACACAGCCTACCTGGATCTCGCAAAAGCCTTCGATACAATACCCCACTCGGGCATTATAGATAAGCTCACCAGCTTAAATATAAACCCCCATGTCACTAGATGGGTTGCAAACTGGCTCAAGGACAGAACCCACATAGTTAGAATTGCTGGAGCCATGTCAGACTCCAAACCAGTTACAAGTGGCATCCCACAAGGCTCAGTCCTGGGACCTCTCTTGTTTGGTATATATTTCTCAGAGGTACAGGCCAACACGGAAGGACTGTGGCTGACCAAGTTCACAGATGACTGCAAACTGGGCGCCATAATTGACTCTCCAGCCGACACAAGCATCCTCCAAAAGGGCCTCATAGAAACAGACAACTGGTGCCAGAGCCATGGCCTCAAGCTAAACGCCAAAAAGTGTATAGTCATCCCCTTTGGCAAAAACAAAGTGCCCACAAATTACCACATAGGTGGTAATCCATTAAGTACAGAAGAAGTAATTAGGGACCTGGGACCCAAGTTGATAGCAATCTCTCATTTGACAACAACGTGGTCAAAGTGGTTAGAAAAACATTTTATATAGCCCACCTAATCATGAAGGGATTCACATCTAGATCAGGGGAGGTCATCGTGCCTCTTTACTCATCCCTCATCAGGCCCATAATTGAGTACAATGCCCCTTTTGAGATGTACCTTACCAGACACCTGCGGCAACTGGAAAGACCCCAAAAGTACCTCACCAAGAGGATCAAAGGGCTCAAACAGATGCCATATGCTGCCCGGTTAAAGAAACTCCGGCTCTACTCAGTGGCATACCGCCTGTTCAGAGGCGATCTGTGCCTGACGTATAAAGCTATGTCCAACCCGGAATTAATGGACATGCTGCACCTCAGAAAATCCAAATCCCATTGAGCTACATGCTCAAGAGACTTGAACCTCAGCACTGAAATAAATAGGACATGCTGGAGAGACAGATTCATAACCCATAGGCTCCCTTCACTCTGGAATAAAATCCCAGCCTAGGTTAGGCAGAGTCCATCATTGACTCTCTTCAAGAGGAATCTTGATGAGTGGATGGGAGATCGTAGGTTTACCCCAGGTATCACTTCTGTGTCACTGTTAGACAGAGGCACAGTATACTAACCTCGAAAAAGGGCATAGCAAAATTAATTTAAAATGGGTGGCGAAGGCCAAACACACTCTGGCTAGACTTATAAATGTATGAACCTATGAACCTATGAAGTAAATTAG
This sequence comes from Protopterus annectens, assembly GCF_019279795.1. Classification (NCBI taxonomy): domain Eukaryota; kingdom Metazoa; phylum Chordata; order Ceratodontiformes; family Protopteridae; genus Protopterus; species Protopterus annectens. The sequence continues at coordinate 271,262,121 of NC_056740.1, forward strand.
CACGGGGATAGCGGGAGTAAGCACTTTTAAGCAGTAGTTAGCGGGTTTGAGCAAGTGTGTGCACATGTGCGCTTAGCTAAGTATTGCTAAGCGTCACGCAAACCCATGCAAACCCACTTACAACTGCTTAAAAGTGCCTTAGTCACTATGCATGGCATGGCCCTTGTTCTGCTGAGCAGCAAAATAAAATACCTCTGTCAGTCTCAAACCCTAGACCTTGGACACACTGCACTGCATGAAGTACCACTAAGCCAAACCAGATATTCAACAAGTTGGTGCTGTAATAAATATATCATACATTACAATGAGTGAATGTAAAGGGAAAATAGGAATGCCATAACACAAATCTTGTTCTGTGGATCTTCATGACATGACTGTGAAAAGAGAACCAGCCATTCTAGCAGGAAATAATGTTACAGTAGCACTTTACAGACCCCACACAGTATCAGAGCAGGATAAATACTGGCATATTTGAATAGGGCAGAGGCCATACTTCCCAAATGTGACTGCTTTTCAGGGATGTCCCTGATTCATAAACAAATGTTAGCTGTGTCCCTCAGAATCCCTCTGAAAAGTACTGACGTTAGGCTGAAAAGTGGGGAATTACACTTAATGAATAATGTCAAAAAGTAAGAGTACACACTGCATGCACGTCAGAAAAGGTGTATTAATACATATGCTCTGATTCTCTCACAGTCTCAACGTAATGTCTGTAATATATTACAGGTGTACCTCACTTATATGTACCTTTCCCTGAGGCTGTTCAAATATATACCTGAGTGTAGCAGAGGCCTGGCAGAGGCAGAAACACACAGGCATTTCAGCTTTTCTGCTGTTACACACTCTGCAAATAGCTTTGGAACGAGTCCCACAAGCATACCCTTATGTAGGAGTACAACACAGAAATATCAAAGGATGTAGCCATGTACTGGTAGCAATCGATTGTGACAATGCCAATGTTCCAGTGCAGAAAAGACCGGTGTGGTGCACAGACAAAGAATAATAGGCTAAACTCTGGCTACCATCTGGATATGTCCACAAGTGGGAGCTATGCAGACAGACTACTTGCCTTGTTAGACTAACAGGTACACAGCAACCCTGTATGTTCAGCAAGATAAACATTACACAATAATATTTAATGCTCTCTGTACTTCTGCACCCCTACCCAAAAGAACAATATACCTGTGTATTCAGGCTCTACCGAGGATGTAGGTAGGCATACTCAGTACTGAAATGTGTCCAGTTGTCTTGAGCAGCCTGTGCTAATGTCAACACAAATAAACAACAAACTGTTCAGAAGTGAGGTAATTAATATTTACAGTATAGTAGTTCACAAACAGTTCATGTGCCAGAGGAATACATTGCAATAACTACTTTTGTATGGCAGTTAATTGTCTAATTAGAAAAGATAGTACATACTCCCATGTATCTTGTGCAAGCATGTGGAGGGGTGAGTAAAGTTCTACACTGACAAGTGTGTACTAGAAGCAGCAACATTCAGGTTTGAGTACAACATGCAAATCACTGGCTACAACCCTAGCTTCAGATATAAGAAGTATACCAACATTCTGACTGACATAATGGTGTCCACAGCAAACAAGCATGGGCCCCACTTTGGAAAGCTGAAAGGGCTATGCCTACCTAACCTAGCATTTTATAGCAGTGGGCTGCTATGACATTGAGTACTGCAATTACCACACAGCAGGCTGCATGCAATTAGTAAATGGTGGGCACCAATTGGTGCAGAGGCCATCACATGCACATGTGCAGATACCTAGAAAAGCAGGCTGTACTTGACAGAGAGAGAGTGAGAGCGAGAGAGAGACAGAGGCAGAGACACAGACACAGACAAAGACAGACAAAGAGACAGAAACAGAGAGACACAGAAAAAGAAACAGCAACAGCAACAGACAGAGAAAAAAAATATGTTCTTTAAAAACAGACGGAACAGAGCAATACAAAGGAAAGGTATGTAACACATATGTATTTGCTGGCATGTAGTAGATGTTTTTGAAGAGTACTCTACATACTGTGAATCATCCATATGTGGCAGCAGTACGTATCTCTATGTATCTGTACATGTGCATAGGGCAAGGGGCATACTGCAACTGTTTGTGAAGGGTGTGTGTGTGTGTGTGTGTGTGTGTGTGTGTGTGTGTATATATATATATATATATATATATATATATATATATACATTGTTGAATGTTGTTATGTGCATATTTCTATGTAGGTTGCAGTGTGTGGCAAAGAAAACAGCATGCAGTGCTGGTAAATGACATGTGGTGGTTAAACGCTGTGGGTATGCTTTGTCAGTTTTGCAGTGTTGCAGCCATTGAAGCCTGCTAAACCTACATGGGCTGAGGACACCTTAAATGCAGTCTGCACAACACTGAGCAATATTATTACATAACTGTATATCTCACAACTGTCTCATAATTGATATTCCCACCATGAATAGTGTACTGTATATGTGCCTATATGTACATCTATATGTACAGCAATGGATGTTTATATGTATGTGTGTATGTATGTGTGTATATATATATATATATATATATATATATATAGATATATAGATATATAGATATATAGATATATAGATATATATAGATATATGTAGAGAGAGGGAGAGAGACATGGGGCATACTTACTGCGACAGGTGCCTGGTGACCAAGGTATGGACTGAAGCTCAGTGTTGACACTGCAGTGCCATCCCTTCTTGCCAGAACACTGTACCCATTAACTACCACATAGGTGGTAGTCTACCTAACACCGAAGGTGTGATAAGGGAACATGGGACACAGGTGGACAGTAGCCTCCCCTTTGATAATCACAGTGCCACACTAGTCATGTACTCTGTCTACATGGTACACGTCATCACAAAAGGTGTGCCATCTAGGGAAATATAGGTCAGTGTTCCCCTCTACTCACCACACTTAAAACCCATTGTAGAGTACAATGCCCCATGTGGTATGTACCTCACATGACAACTACGGCAACTGGAAAGGCCACAGACATACCTCACAAAGAATAATACTGGCCTCAAACAGATGCCCTATGCAGACCGACTCACAAAACCACAGCTACACTCTGTTGCATAGCGCCTACCCAGAGGTGACCTCTGCCTAACATACAGAGCTACGTCACACCCATAGCTGTTGGACATCCTCCATATAAACATTTTACAATCCCTCCCAGATACACGCTCTAGGGCCCTACACCTTGTCAGCTCACTAAACAGCACATGCTGGAGGGATAGAGTCCTATCTCAGAGACATGCCATACTCTGGAACAAACCACCTATCAATAGCAAACAAAGCTCCTCATTAGCAGTTGTCATAAATACTCATGAAGATTGGTTGGGAGATAGGAAATACACCCCGGGAACCACCTCTGTGGCTCTGGTTGACAGGGGCAAGTGAAATTAAATTACATGTGTGTCAAAGGCCAGGGTAGCGTATGGCTAGGCTGCTGTAGGCCCTAGGGACAATAGCGTATTACCTACCTATGACATGATGCACACACACATGTGCTTAGTGCAATAATTGCTATGTGAGGTTGACTGAGTGTGATGGTGAATGTGTTGGTGAATGTGTGCAAGGTCTGTAAAGGTGTGATAGCTTAGTGTGAAATTGTTTCTGTCATGGTACTTTGTGTCCTAGCTGTGATCCCAGCAAAAGATGTGTATGCTATTGCTAGGCAGAAAAAGTAGTATGGCATACGGTGTGACATTAATCCCTTGTTGTCGACTGTGGTATCCCATTGTAGGCTAAAGCAATACATGTATGCTTAGTGAGTGGTACTGCTGGTGAATCCAACTCCCATATGAACTGTAGTACTACCTGAAGCTGTAGGCCTAAACAGTACAGTATGGTGTATGTTCACATTGCTTGGAAACGCTGTTTTGTGTGTTCCCTGTAGTCCTCACAGATTACATACCTCAGGCATAAGGTTTTGTAAGTAGTGACACACAGTACTGTATGGTACACAGGTAAAGCTCATCTGGGTTGCCATACATTTGTGTGTTGTATGTATGTCTGATGTGTGTGTAGTTATGCCTGTACCATGCCCTCAATCATATCTGTGTTACAGGGTATACATGTGTATCTAGCAACATGTATAGTCTAGTACAGCAGTATGCCACCTATATCAACAACTGTGCACATATGTTAGGCAGGGGTTTGGCATCAAAGACAACTGTGGTATACTGGTAATACTGTAACTGTACTTTACATTCATTGCAATGGATGACATCTTTATTTATGCATTAGCTTGATATATACCTCCTGTGGCTAGGTGGTGCATTGTGTCACATACAGTGTGCCATGTACTGGTGTATAGTCTTACATACTGGCTTCTCTTTGCTGCTGTGCAGAACATGGTTTGATATATAGAGCATGGCAGGCACTGTCAGCCAGTTGTGTTCTGAGCACTAATATGTAGTATTGAACATGTCTATCCTTTGACAACCAATCGGATGCAAAATATGGCAGGTATTTGATATCTGTACTTTATGATGTTAAGTGTGCCACTTGAGTTGCTCACACATCTTGTTTAATTGTCTTCCAGGGGTATGTCCCACCAAAGAAACCCGTGTTATACAGCTGCAGAGGAGGCAGAAATACACAACAGCCTGGTGCAGCAATACACCCTGCTGTTCTCTAGAACCAGCCAGGACCAGCATGAGCGGACTGCACTGTGGCAAGATCCCGTTCATCGGGTAAATGACATAGGCATGCATAACCGGACATATGAGCAGGTACGCCATCACTGCAGTGATTTAATTAGACATGTCCGGTGGTGTGTGTCTGATATCCATCGACAACAGCTTGCCACAGGTGGTGGGGTTGACATTCACCCCCCCCTCACCAGAGTGGAGGAGCTGCTCCTAAGTGTGGTGGCTCCTGGCCAACCACAGGAACAGCAACTGACATGTGTCATCATGGAGGCTGGAGCCACCCAGTATGTTGACATGGAGCATGCAGGTAACATGACCTATCTGTAGACTACTAGTATATGTATTGGTAGATTATGCATATGTGACATGTGTACTGCATGTTTAGCAGTTGTGCTGCATAGTGTTGTGCAATACTGATATTTGGAATATAATCTGTATGCCTATGACTGTCGACTGTTGTACTACTATATTTTAGCAAACTCACAGTAGCAATGGCACAGTTGTGGCCACTGACAAACTGTCTCATATTCTTGTAGGTCCCTCTGGTGTGTGAGCAAGGCAGCCGGTCAATGCTGGTGAGTGTGTTATAATTTTAATATTGCTAATGAAATGTGCATGTCATAGGTGAGGTGTAGGCCATGTACATGTAACACACCTATGCATAATGCATGATGTGCAAGTTTGCTTTGAGACTATGCACATCTCAGTAATGACAGTAGCTGCCTCAATCACATGCAATACACAGAGCAGAACACACAACTGTGGCAACACCGTACTGGACATTGGATAGGCATAGTTGATACACATGTACACAACATACACAACTTTGTCATATGCAGTACACCTTAACATGCTACACATAGCGTATCCAGACACCCACTGTAAGGTCACACTTCAGTATCCCACATGTCATCCACACAGCACACATAATATACCTGAGGGGTAGAGGCCTATCACTGGGCTGTGCGACACGCTTCAACACATAACACATTCATGTTAGTCAATGCTCCCTATTGGGCACCTTACAAACCCATGTAACAAGTGGCTGTGAGGCCAATCACTGAACAACAGCACACATGCATCAAAGCCATGTATACTGTTATTAACACGGGCTGTCTACACTCGCACTGCATGGTCTTGAGCAACAAACTTTCTGCATGCTGACATGTGTGATATGACTGTTTGCCTTGTGATACTGTAACCCACCTTCAACCACTATTAAGTATGTTTTGGATTGCTGGTGGTGTGTGTGGGTATCTGCTGTAGTGAGGAGTGCATTTGTGTGCACGTGTGCATGTGTGCATGTCTGCATGTCTGCATGTGTTCATGTGTGCATATGTGGATGTGTGCATGTGTTCGTGTGTGCATGTGTGCACGTGTTCATGTATTCATGTGTTCATGTGTGCATGTGTTCATGTGTGCATGTGTGCATGTGTACATGTGTTCTTGTGTTCATGTGTGCATGTGTGTATGTGTGCATGTGTTCATGTGTTCATGTGTACATGTGTGCATGTGTGCATGTGTGCATGTGTTCATGTGTGCATGTGTGTCGACATCATGTACAGGTCGTAAAGTATGTTTCCTGTCTCCCTCCCACAGGTGCTGTGTTAGGGCTGGTTCACTGCAGCAGGGAAACTGATGTCACTGAGCCACATAGTGATAATGAGGATAGGTGTGTTGAGGCACAGGCATATTTGTCAGGGTCTGTCATTGGGCCACCAATTGACAGTAGACAGCTGCCCACCCCATCCATGCATACAGTCATGCTGCCAATACATCCATCACCAATGCCCATAGCTGAGGGACAGCGTACTGTTGGCATTGGCCAGGACAGTGTGGTATCCATGGCACATGTATCCCAACACAGCAGCCATACCCAGATGTCTGCAAGGGTACCACATAGGCAGATGTCCAGGGGTTCTTGCAGGAGCACTGCTGCTCATCATGCCACTGGCAGATGTGCCACAGGTCTGACAACATCACGCATGTTCCAGGCTGTCATGGAGGCACAGGCGCATATGGAACGGTACACCAGACAGGGACTAAGGGCACAGAGGGCACATAACACTGCTGTAATTGACAGTATCCGTGACCTAGCAGGTGCCATCTGACATGACACCGAGGTCACTGATAGACATTGGGGAGAGACATTAGATATCCTCTGCAATGTCATGTCAATGTGTCAGGACAGTGCGGGACAGTTGAGACGTCAATGTGGACGTATGCCAGCAACATCACCAACTGGCAGTCACCGCGGACGTCCCTCAAGCCACAACTGCTCCCGTAGTGCCAGTACCAGCCCCAGCAATGTTTGGGGTGGGCTGTCCATAGAATGTCCTAGAAGACCATGCGCACGTGGCTCTGGACAGTCCCAGCAGGGACCTGTGTCCAGTGTGCATCCATCCACCTCTGGGGATAGTACCCAGTCGGGCTTAGTACCTGACAGTGTCAGTAGCACCCCTGCCAGGCACAGGTACCGTATCCGTGGACAGAGACGGTGATCTGTAAAGCCTTGCGGGTACAGTCTGTGGCTGTCCCACAAATACCCGTATATGGCAGCCACATGGTGGAACTGTGTGCATGCAGACACACACACATACTCCAGAGACCTAGGGCTAACACATACCCACACACATTACAACAACATTGGCCCATTACAGTATTCTTGCAACTCACACACACACACACACACACACACACACACACACACACACACACACACACACACACACACACACACATATACATGTCAATTGGATGGCTCACTGTAGGCCTCTGGTGAACCAACAACATACCCTGTGCATATGATGAAACCTGTGCCACCTCCTGTCATCTGTAACATCGATGCAGGAACAGGCAACCATGGTGCTGATGCACAGGGTGTCTATATAGCAGTATAGCAATGTTAATATGTTGTCAGCTGTAGAGTGTAATAATATGCTTGAAGGTGTAGCTGAGCAGGCATGATGCATTAAAGCTATGATTGTCATTGTAGTGTTGTTTACACCAGTGTTGGTTCCAACTGTGTATTGTCTGGCCACGTGCCACTTGGCTGATGTGTGCAGTATTGGCAGCATGTGTTAGAGAGTGGACAGTATGTGTGGGATGTGTGTAGCACAGATTTGCAGGTGTACAGTTATGAACATGGTGGAGGTGCACTGTCTGCATGTACGTGCATAGTGGACACATGGCCAGGGTGACATGCTCTGTATTACACAGTAACACTCCATAGTTTCTATTAGTGGCCGGTATGCATTGTACTACACACATTCCGGAACCTGACTACACATGTGTGTATGACGTGGTTTGACACTGTGCTGTGGGTGATACTGTTACTATCTGTCATTGTTTTGCATTCTGGTGGTATACATCACTTCAAAAGCCTGACCATAACCAATCGTTAGATGATGTCATGACAACCGACACACAGATGTAGGACACACAGCAACATATGGATCATTCAGGTACTATACAATGCCAGTAACCACTGGTATTCACCTGCACCCATTACTGAGACCACTCCTGTTTTCCATATAGCTCTCTTAGGTACAAGCAATCACAGTAGGGATATGTCCATTGTCAAAGGAAAAATCAAAGATCAATGCAGCCAAGGTTCAGTTAAGGTTCCTTTATTCTTGTACAAGGAGACAAAAATGCAGTTCAGAAGTTTGTCTGACATTATACAGGAAATACTTCATTATTATACTGTTTTGTAAGCCATTGCCCTCTAAGCTGACGTAATAAAATACAACTCTTAGCATTGTTCTAAGACAGGTGTTTACTAAGTTTTTCTGCTGATATAGCAAGTATAAACTTCCCATGTGAAAATTTCCTAAGATATCAATGTGGCCTCGCTAATTGCCTGTCTGTAACAATTCACTCATATTTCAGTGTTGCAATTAGTGATTCTTTCCTGCTTTGAGCATAAAGCATATTCTGATTTCAGCCTATAATCTTATCTACAGCTGCAGTATGAACAAGGTTATTTGCTTAAGTCTAGTAACATTTCAGTATACTGTATTGTTTCTTTTCCTAACGTTAGCAAAATCATCTGTTTCTCAGTGTATGAACAAGGTCATTCACTGAGCTGACAAAAAGCAAAGTCAGAAAGTACATGCAATTATTTTCAAGCCTGTAGCAGAATAAATGTGTTAACCCTTTTAGGCTTCTAATGCAGCAAGCATAATGCTAATACATATATGAATACATGTTTTACTATATATGTAAATACATATTTATCTCACATCCGTCCACGTCTGGTAATGCATACTGTGGCCTATAATGTATTCTCCAGATGACACACACATACTCCACAAGGGTATCATACAGACAGATGCCTGTTGTTAAACCCATGCTGTAAAGCTATAAACCAAACTTAGCATTGTCATCCACCTATAAGGAACATATTATCCCCACAGTACCACATAGGTAGTAGCCATCAGCATGATGAACAGGTACCGATGTGTACATGCAACCAAGTGTTATGTCATCTCTCCTTTGTTAATCACATTTCCAAAGGTATTCTGGAAATGTGATTAACAAAGGAGAGATGACATAACACTTGATTGCATGTACACATCGGTACATGCAACCAAGTGTTATGTCATCTCTCCTTTGTTAATTACATTTCCAAAGGTATTCTGGAATCTCTTGGTGGATCACATAAGCAATAAGGGGTCTGCATGCATATCCACAGTTTGTTCTACACCTGTTATGAATAGTCATCATTGACAGACTTTGCTGCATTTGAACAGGTCTGACATATACCTCAGCCATAGACCCTCACTCACACATTCCAATAGGAACCGTAATGAGTTTGTGTGACACAGATGACCTAGGCCAGGGATCATTGCAGTGGCTGGGTTTGTCACAAGCATACAGATGTGGCCTAAGGTCTGGGAAGCAGCAGCACAGTCTGGCAAGGATGACAGCTGTGTTCTTGGAGAAACCAGGGTTCCCACACATGCAATAATTGAGGTAAGATGTACAGATATGTATTTGACACACAGCTAGCTCACATGTACAATGCATACTGATATGTCATATAGTGGTAAAAGCAAAACCCACAACACATTGGCCAACAGTGTCACACACATACAGATCACACACTTACCAAGTGCAGGATTCAATCTCCTACCTAACTACTTCATGAAATTAGAGAAGTGCACATTAATACGAAGTGCTATGCACATTACTGTCTGTTCTCTTTTCCACAGGTATATTTGTAGGATGGTGACATCATCAGACTTGACAAAGGTTAGATTACCACTTTTGAGGTGTTTCACTACTCTCCTCAAAGGTTGTTTCTTCCCAATGTGAACACACACACATACACACACACACACACACACACACACACACACACACACACACAGTTGGCCTGCCTAGGATTCAAACCCCTACCTAACTACTTCATGATACTAGAGAAGTACACATTAGCATGACGCGCTGTACAGATTAGTGGGAGTTTTATTTTCCACAGGTATACTTGTAGGATGCTGACATCATCAGAGGTGACAGAGGTTACATTACCACTTTTGAGGTGTTTCACTACTCTCTTAAAAGGTTGTTTCTTCCCAAGGGGGACACACACAAACACACACACAGAGTTGCCCAGTGTAGGATTCAACCCCTTATCTAACTACTTCATGATACTAGAGGAGTATGCATTAACACGATGCGCTATACAGATTAGTGGGAGTTCTATTCTCCACAGGTATACTTGTAGGATGCTGATATCATCAGAGTTGACAAAGGTTAGATTATCACTTTTGAGGTGTTTCACTACTCTCCTAATAGGCTGTTCCTTCCCAATGGGAACACACACTTGCCCGGTGCAGGATTCAAACCCCTACCTAACTACTTAGTGATACTAGAGAAATACACATTAACATGATGCGCTATACAGATTAGTGGGAGCTCTAGTTTCCACAAGTATACTTGTAGGATGCTGATATCATCAGAGTTGACAGAGGTTAGATTATCACTTTTGAGGTGTTTCACTACTCTCCTAGTAGGCTGTTCCTTCCCAATGGGAGCACACACACACACACACACAGTTGCCCAGAGCAGGATTCAAACCCCTACCTAACTACTTCATGATACTAGAGGAATACACATTAACATGACACGCTATACAGATTAGTGGCAGTTTTTTTTTCAAAAGGTATACTTGTAGGATGCTGACATCATCAGAGTTGACAAAGGTTAGATTACCACTTTTGAGGTGTTTCACTACTCTCCTAAAAGGTTGTTTCTTCCCAAGGCAAACACACACAAACACACAGTTGCCCGGTGCAGGATTCAAACCCCCACCTAACGACACTAGAGGAGTACGCATTAACACAAAGCGCTATACAGATTAGTGGGAGCTCTAGTTTCCACAGGTATACTTGTAGGATGCTGACATCATCAGAGTTGACAAAGGTTAGATTACCACTTTTGAGGTGTTTCACTACTCTCCTAAAAGGTTGCTCTTTCCCAAGGGGAACACACACACAGTTACCAAGTGCAGGATTCAAACCCCTACCTAACTACTTCATAATACTAGAGGAGTACGCATTAACATGGCACACTATACATATTACTGGGGGTTTTCTTTTCTACAGGTATATTTGTAGGATGGTGACATCATCAGACTATACGAAGTGTGTTACATTAGGTGACATTAGTTGGCCTACATTGAACAAATGTCTAGACCCTTTGGCCATGTGCTCATCAAAGGTGAGTTTACTATCTATCTGTGTCCCCAGGGCCATAATTACTTTCTCCGTACATGCTGGATTACCACCTATGTGGTAATTTGTGTGCACTTTGTATTACCCAAAGGGGATGACTATGCATTCTTTGCCATTCAGCTTGAGGGCATTGTTATGACACCAGGTATCTGTCTCTGTAAGACACTTCTGGGGGATGTCTGTGTCAGCTGTGCAGTCAATTATGGACCACAGTTTCCAGTCATCTGAAAATCTGTTCAGCCTTACACCTGCCATGCTTGCTTGTACCTCTGAGGAGTATCGACTGAGCAGGTGGGGTCCCAGGACCAAGACCTGTGTGATGCCATGTGTGACTGGCTTAGAGTTGGACATGACACCCACAACTATGAACATGTGTGTTTGATCTGTGAGCCACTTGGCCACCCATCCTGTGACATAGCTGTTCATGTTCAAGCTGGTACACTTGTCCACGATGATGGAGTGGGGAATGGTGTGGTAAGCCCTTAGTGAGGTCCAGGTGGGCTGTGTGGACTACTTTCACCTCCATCTATGTTCATGGTAACTGTTTTAAATAAGTCAGTTAGGTTTGGGAGCCAGGCTATGCCTTAAACAAGGTGAAGTTGTGTAGAGTCCAGTGTCTGGAGATCTCCAATGTCTCAGCATATGGGTTCCATGACGATTTGCTCAATAGCTCTGTAGATCAGGCTGAGTACACATGTTGGGCAATGGTTTCCAGGTTCTGTTTTGGCACACCCTTTGTGGAGCTGGATGACTGTTAGTGTATGCCATTCTTTGGGTACATAGCCTGTGATACACTTGAGTCTGGACAGTGAAGGTAGGTGAGGGTGTAGTTCCTTGTGGGTCTAGTGTAAGACGCAGCCTGGGATAACTTACAGTCACATTGATGCTACGTTCTTAGCTTTGGTGAGGGCTGTCTTTACATGTATGTCCGTGATGTCTGTGTCTCTGCATCCTTCTGTGATAGACACAGGCCCTTTTGGGTGTGATGGGGGGAGTTTACATTGCACTTGTCGCCCTGGGTGTGGGCAATGAAAGTTGGTTTGGTGTATGTCATTACTTTTTTCAGTAGCTGACAGCATATTTGAAAGTTGACACCTACATGTCTGGTATAGCTACAGAAGGCTTTGTGGTTGTTATTCTTACATTCCTTAGCAATTTGTCTTTAGAAACTGTGCTTGGATTATTTTATGAGCGATCATTGTTTCATCCTAATAATGATCAGTGATGCCTTTCCTTTAGTGAAGTTGGCTCTATCAGGTGTTAGTTTCCTCCTTCTGTTGTCTAGCTTATTTATGTGCAATGGCCACCAGATTATTTTCTTATTTTTGGAGGAGTGCATCTTGCTTTTATTTGTGATGTCTCAATCAATGCATCCCTATAGATGCTCATAGGATGCACTTGTAAATGATTTGGCAGATTGTATACCATTATCCTATAGCAAGAGGGCTTTGGAACTTTCCACTTTGGTCTTGGGAAGTGTGCTGTTCGCATTTGAAAATGTCTTCACATTGGTTTCATTGACTGGGTGTGGGGGCGGGATGTGGATGTCCAGTGTGATTATTTAATGATCTGATATTACCAGCGAGGGGTTTATCTCTGTTGTGGAACACTGGTACCCCATGTTGGTGATGATCATGTCCAGTATGTTGTCACCTCTAGTGGGCATGCTGACCAGCTGTTCCAGGGTTTTAGAGTTTCTTAACTCTAGGACACATTGGGAAAAGGACATTGTATACAAGTAATTCACACATTCATTGTTTGGGTAGTTGTAATCTCCTCATATAATGGTGTTTGATATGACCTTTATATTTTCCATTGTTCTCCGGAATACTGAGTGAGGTTCCTGAGACAAGGCACATGATCTGTAGCAGGCTACAATCTGATGGGCAGCTTTTCCTAATGTTAGTTGCACTTGCATGGTCTCCAAGGCCTCATGCTGTGGCAGTAACCTGGAGGTGTGGATATCCATAAGGTAAATGGCTACACCACTTCCTTTTGTATTTCACTAGTGGTCTTGGGTCCAAAGGTCAGGGTAATTGTGAGTGTTTTACGTGGATCATATCCAACAGCTGCATGTTTGACATAGCTTTGGATGTTACGCAGTGAACACCTATGAGTAGGCAATATGCAAGGGAGTACAGATAGAGCATTTTGCGATGGTCTGTGCATGGCATGTATTTCAGGCCAATAATGCTCTTTGTGAGGTATTGCTGCTGGCTTTACAGTTGTTGTAGTTGTCTTGTGAGGTACATAGCAACAGTGGCATTGTACTCCTTTATAGTTCTAGTGAGTGGTGAGTAGAAGGGAACAATGTCCTCTTTTATTCTGCATGAGACACATTTTGTGATGAGGTGTGCCACATAAGAGGGTTTCCTGACTACTGTGGGAATGTGTTTATCACAGTTGTATCCACTGTCCACCCATGGCCCAGGGTCTTTTGTCACACTTAAAGTGTGAGGTATACTACCACCTATGTTGTAGTTCTTGGCTACAGAGATTTTAACAAAGGTGATGATAATGCACCTTTTGGCATTGAGCTACAGCCCATGGCTTGGACAATAGCCATCTGTCTCAGTGAGGCCCTTTGGTAGGATGTCCACATCTTTAGTGTTTACAATGATGGTTCCTAGTTTGCAATCCTCTGGAAATGTCAGTAGCCACAGAACCTCTATGTTAATGTTTACTTCAGGGAAGTAGATACTACACAGCCTGGGAAGTTATCTAGTCCCATGACTGCTGTGATACTGGCTTAGGAGAGTGTTTTTTTACCTGTGCAGCCATGATGACAGCAACTTTGCAGTCTTCCATTATAGACATGTGCTCTTTCATGGGTGAGAGAGGAGTAAAGTTAACACTGATCCTATCTGCCAGGATGTTGCCAATATCAGTTGGCTCTGTAAATTTAGTGCCATTCAGCTGTAACTCAGAACAGATCTGAGTGTAACCATGACATGGACCTGTCTGTTGGGCAGAGATCTGCTGCGTAGACAGTATGCCACTGAGTACCTGCCAGGATGTTGCCAATATCAGTTGGCTCTGTACATTTAGTGCCATTCAGCTGTAACTCAAAACAGATCTGAGTGTAACCATGACATGGACCTGTCTGTTGGGCAGAGATCTGCTGCGTAGACAGTATGCCACTGAGTACAGCTTGTGTTACATTCATTCTTGTTGCATGGGGCAACTATTTGAGGCCAGTAATCCTCTTGTTAAGGTTCTTCATTGTTCTTTCTAATTGATGAATATGCCTAGTCAGATTCCTCGCAAGTGTGTTGTGGTAGTCTCTGACAGGTCTGATGACTGCTGAGTAGTGGCAACCTCCTTTGACCTACATGCACAGACCTTGGCAGTTTGTATGTACACATAGCAGGATTTTCAGACCACTTTGTGAATGTGTTTCTGGAAGTAGAGATGACTATACACGTTTGTCCATAGATCCCTTATCATCACATCCGTATTTAGCCTAAGTGTGTGAGCATGCCCAGTATGACCTTTCAGTATCTTCCTGCCTGACATTTGCTTCGTCTGTTTAAGTGTGTGAGCATGCTCAGTATGACCTTTCAGTGTGATGCAGATTGAAATCCACTACATTTGTTGGAGTATGTGAGCACACATAGTATACACATTTATACCATATGTGTATGGTAAATCAAGGTGTATTTTTACAGCAGGGCTCACCTTTGTGTCATAGATCAACAGGGATCATGCTGTGCCTGCAGGACTTCCATGAGACACTTTGCATAGACCTATCAACATTTCTACATACAGGGGAGACAGCTATTCTTTGTACATTTCTAACCGTGGGTACATCGGATTGTTACTGTGGGTGTACATAGGATGTGTGTTTCACCTGACACTTATACACATTTGCTGTGCCTGCACTGCTATGTACAGGACACCATTACAGACTGTACTGTTACCTATCATACTGGTTGAGGCATACTAGTATACTACAGTTCTTAGCGTCCATTGCCACATATATTAGCTTGCGACTTCATAGCCTATACAACCCACATCACAATGCCTGGCCTGATATTCTCTGTCTGCATAGGCATGTGGGTGAGGTTACCCATTTGCCTCATTAGGGGCATGATACAGCATTGCTTTGTGTTTGCATTAGTGTACAATTGTCCTGCTGTCTCTGTACCACTGTAATGCTATCATGGCTTAGTGGTTCAGTATTGTGACTATAGTACACAGTATCCTGGGTTCAAGCCCTGTCACTGCTTTTTATTTTCATGCTGGCCAGACCAGACTGCTTAAGGTACAGTAAAGCAGATATGAGCATGTTTAACTGACTTTGCTCAGCTTTGGCCGACCTTGGCCAACATTGCACGAGCAATTTTGTTTACATATACTACATATTGGTAAAAGCTGATTAGCACTGCTTTATATTGCGTAAAACATGGCAATCATGCCTCAGGTGGTGCTGCAGGGCTGCCTATGTCGGATGCACATATTACACTCCCTATACATATTTGGAAACAGGTAGTGTCAAGCTGGGCATCCCTTTTATTTTATGTGTGAGTCAGTGAGAGGTATCATTTCCAGGGTTCCTACTGAGCCAGTGTATGTGCTATGCATTGCCTCTTTGCCAAGGACAAGGCATACTGGGCACGCCTCCTTCTGCCAACTGGGGCAGGCTCAGGTTGTTCCCCTCCGAGTCACACTGTGCCTGTGCAGGCCTTGGCAATGGTAGGGGGCTGTTTGGCCCAGTCCCATGCTGTTCCTGCTGCAGCTGTTTTCACAGGATCAGATTGTGCAGCATGGCACATACCATGACAATTTGGGTACATGTAGTTGGTGAGTACTGCAAGGCTCCACCAGATGTGTCCAGGCACTGGAACCATGACTTGAGCATCCCAAACACATGCTCGATTACATTTTGTGTTTGTGCGTGTGCCTCATTATGGAGTTCTTGTTCAGGTGTGTGTGCATTTCTGATGGGTGTCATCAGCCACGGCTCCAGTGCGTATCCAGCATCCCCCACTAGGTGACCGTCAGGGATGTCCCCATTTCCAAATGTCTGGTACAGCTGCCACAGATGCCAGATATGGGAATCATGGTAGCTTCCAGGGCAGCCAGCACACACATTCAGTATTATGCCCTGGGCATCACACGCAACCTGGCAGTTGATGGAGTGGAAGCCCTTGCGGTTGATGTGGACCCTACCCCGCTCACCAGCTGGTGCTTTGATGTGTATGTGCGTGCAGTCAATTGCACCCACTACCTCAGGGTATTCCACTATTTGCTAGAAGAGACGCATATTGCTGGCCAATACCTCACGGGAATTGGGGAAATATACATGATCACTGACATGTGCTGACATGGCATTCAGGAACTGGTGCAGTACCCTGGAGGCTGATGCCTGTGATATCCCCATCATATCACCAGTTGGTCTCTGGAAGGTACCTGCTGCTAGTATTCTTAGGCCAACACATACCTTGGTTTCTACTGGGATGGGTTCCCCTCTGTTGTTTCTGTGTGCGAGGGGTGGCCTGCACAGCTCAACAATTTGCTGGAAGAGCTCTCTGTCCACTCTATAGCGCTCCACTATCTCCAGCTCATGTAGCCACTGGTAGGTTACCCTGGGTTTGTACACTCTTCTCCGTCTCCTCACTGTGGGTTGCTCAGCAGCATTCGCAATGGCACCACCCTCAGCATCTTGCACATGTTGCCTTATAACAGCAATGGCATCCCCTAACATTTTTATGTCTCAGTTTAAGCTTTTTAAGTTTTCACTTCTTTTTGTTGACTGCAGTGCTGCAGTGTTTCTGAGAAAAACATGGGGGAATGTTGTTTGCAGAGTTTTAGGTGCTGGGCTGGGCTGGGCTAGTGTACTGCCTGTGTAATTGGCTGATTCTGATTTATTTCACCTGGCAGCTCTGCTAGTTTTCCTTGGTTAACTTCCTACTACTTCCTTTCCTTCCTTTTCCCATTTCTGCTTCCACAGGGGGCAGTGCCACACAAACAAGCGCAAACACGCAAACACGCTCACACGCGTGCACACAGGCTTACACAGGCTTACACGGGCTAAGGCGGGTGCACATTCATGTATACTAGCTTAGACGGCCTTACACAGGCTTACACAGGCGCACACCCATGCACACAGGCTTAGACGGGCTTACACACGTGCACATGTGCACACAGTGTAAGCAGCTTTGCAAGAAACTTTAGTGATAGCCATGGTGTACACCTTCAGTTTCTTGATTTCAGTTTAGACAACTGTAGACACACCTCTTTTAGTCCTAACTCACAGCAACCACATGCCACTCTGCTCCAATAAGCTTACAGTCTTTTTCATACATACCCCCTCATGATGTCACCCATTTCCTACTCTGTTACTCCCCTTTTCTTACTCTTACACTCTAGGGACATGGTTCACATAGCAAGAAATATTGGGATTCACTGTCCTTATCCTCATTTGCATAGGATTGCCTACTAATGCTTAGTTACATCTCTCAGACTGAACTTCCCCCCTTAGCAACCTCTACTCAGTAGCCACGTTGTCTTCAGCCTGCCATTCACTTGCATGGCAAATTAATATTTTGAATAAATTCCCTATTTGTGCCTTTCATTTTTTGGTTTTCTAGTTTTTAGAGTGCAGCACATTTGCGCGGCGCTGCGCTATGCTTAAACATCGGAGATCGTGGTAAATAAAAACTTTTTTTTTATTTTGCAAAGGGAAAAAATGCCAATGGCCGTATATTTGGCCATTGTCATGCTTCCTCAACTGGATGCATCCTTTATTTGGAGCTGTCACGGTTCCGTTTTGCTATTTGTAGAATGGTACTCAGTTGACAACTGAGTACATTTCTGCAAATAACACTACTCTTACTCGGACAGGTTAGGGTTTCCTGGATCACAAATTTACCTCATTTGCATAGCTTTTGGCATCAAATGAGGTAATTTGCATAATCTAACCCTGTCCGTGTAAGAGTAATTTTTAGGAGCTCTCTTGCATGCCCCTGCCGGCTGTTCCTGGATCGCTCGGCAGACATGTTGGCTGCATGGAGTCTTACTCTAGTCTTAAACTCCATGCAAGCCATCGTGAATCCGGCCCAAGGTTTTTGGTTTTGCTGGGTCCCTGGATTTAATTTTTATTTCAAGCTCTACTGTCTTATAGTCACATCTAATGAGCAAAGACAATACATTGGGTGGGGAACATCACTCCCCCATGTTCCTGAGTACAAGGTCAAGGACGTTTGTCATTTGAGAATACCTGAGAAGCATCTGTACCCAGATGAAGTTTCTATCTGCATAAAATGTGAAGAATAGGATGCAGTGAATGGAGTGACTTGTTTCATCCTCATGACTGAATTAGAGATCATAAAAGGACTTATCACAATATCTCTTCAATGTTTCTTACCATGTGCTATTGTGGTACAGTGCACCAGTGACATACCCATCCACTTCCATATACCATCTGTCCAACTCTGTCTATACAAGCCTTGCAAAATCAGCACTGATGACATTCCCTCCTTGGTAATATGGCCAAAGTGCCTCAGCTTTCATTGCGCAATAACTTTCATTAACTGATGCGTTGTCTGTAGTTCTTCTAAGATTGAGTCATTTAACATATAGTATATGCATCCCAATCAAGGAGAGCTCCAAAATCAATGCATCCCAAAAGCTTCATTCTATTGTAATGTTACTCTTCAAAATCTAGTTGGTACAACCATTGAGTACAACATGCCAGACTAGCATTTTTAAAATTCTAAGCTTTATGTTCTCGCTCATAGCATGATCCTTCTATACGTAAGCAAGTGATCCATTAATCAGCATAGCCACACCTAGTGTGACTCAAATTTCCTTACAAGAGTCACCACCTATGTTATCATTAACTACAGAGTACTTGAACATGTTTAATTGCTTGAAACATGCTCCAGGGAAGTACATGTTAAATGTTTCCCCTTATTATGAAACCGTTTTGGCTTTCATTTTGGTGATGTTTATTTCAAGAGAATATTCCATTGTTCTCTTGGCATCTCATCCTCTTTGGCTAGTAGCTCATGCAGTTCCTCTGGTGACATGATGATGATTAATGCAATGCACATTGCTAATGTTTTGACCTCTTATTCAAAGAACAATCTAAGACATTTCATCTGCAGAGCCCCTTACTGTATATAAACTGAAACAAACAGGTGAGATCAAACAACTCTGTGGATAACCTCTTTGCAACCCTGCACTTGTCTTAAAATTTTCCTTATGCAGAAATCCCAAAATGATTAAAACTGTCGATAATATTAAAAGATTCATAGAATTAAAAATGTTCCATCTTCTATTGAACTTTTCTTGTCCTGATCAGAAAACCGAGAGCAGATAAAGCATCCTTTATTATGTCCCTTTTACACCACAATATAAATATCCACCAGTGTTTCCGGTAAAGCTGTTCATAAGTGTAAAATATAAAAAAAAACTCATAGCAATGTAATATGTGTGTTCAGCAAACAAGATGGCCTCCAGTTTTCCAAATATGGTCTATCTCCTTTTCTCCAAAACCAAATTCAAAATACTATCAAACATTGCTGTATCTTCCTCCTCCATAAAATAACTTGCTCAGTATTAGTGCATATCACAGAGCTATTCCAACTCTGACAGCTTATACACTTTCAATGGAATCCAATCTACGCACAGAAAACTCTTCAGAGAATTTGGTTTATTTTCCTTAATTTTGAACCTGTATAAAATTTATTCACTTAAACACTCTGTATCTTTTTCCATTCGCTATTTATATCATTACATTTCATCCAAATACTGAAACCTTGTATCCTTTTACTTGTTTCTCCACAGCGATTCCTCAAATGCCTTTGATTACAGGCAGTCCCCGGGTTACAGACATCTGACATGTGGACAACCCGTACATACAAACGGGCTGCTGCAATGTCGGAAATAACATAAAAAATAAATAGTACAGAAATGTGAAGCTTGCAAAGAGGTAAGTTTAACATTTTATTTTGTATGGAACATTTTATTGTACTGTAGTGTATTGTAGTACAGTGCAGTAGAATGATCCACGTATGTGTTTCGACTTGCGTACAAATTTGACTTAAGGACAGACTAAAAAAAACGGATCTTTTCCTTAACCTGGGAACTGGCTGTATCTTTTAAAATCATTTTGCTGCCTTCTGTTATTTTTCTTCCATATTTAAGCTTCCTCCAACTAAACCTTTTCTTCTATGCTTACTTTTAAAAAGGGCAGACTTTTAGATCAGACTTTTCACTTAATTGAGGACTGTTATTGGAGTTATTCCACAAAAAATCAATAAGGAAGAATTTACCACTAATAATAAAAAACTCCTTCTAAAATCAATAGGAAAAACAATTTCCCGTACTGGAAGATATACACCTGAAAATTCCTTCATAGGAGTAGGTTCACAGGTTAGTATTAAGCTAACTGCCCTTGTAAGAGCCATTTTAAGCTTAGCTAATTATCCCTTGTGAGACTCAAACCCTGCACCTTGTGTTTGTAAGGCAAACACCTTAGCCATTAAGTCACCCTCCAAACCGCACAAACAGTTGGTAAAATAGCAAACAAAAAAAGTGATATGATATGCTGGAATTGAAAGGAAGAAAATACTGATTGGTATCATATGATTGTTTCATTTAAAATGTTATCCTTTTTTTGGAAAGATTCTCGGAATTTCTGTAATGCACTATAGAATGATAAATGTATAATTACAGACTCACTTATTCTATTTAATGTACTGATTCCAGAAGTTATACCAAAAACTGAAATTCATGTTCTATGGTCAATACTTGCAGTTGCAAGAAATGTTATAAGAAAAAACTGGAAAATTAATTTCCTCTTTCTTTTAATCAAAACTTCATTTATTTATCCAAATATTTGTGTGATAAGGAAATTTCAAGCATTAAGCTTCAAACAAAAAATGCAACTCACAAATTAATTCCTTGGGAAAAGTTATATTCTTTACTGATGAAAATGTAAGTGATCCCCTATTGTATGTAAATTTGTATTATTTGTTACGGACTTTGTACATAGTTTTTTTCTTTTTTTTGTTATGATTGCTATATGTTATATTTATTGTTTTAATAAAATAAAAAAAAATTTTTGGAAAAAAAAGGTAGACCTTTTCCGTTTATTTGTACTTCATATTTTCTACTAAAGTTCTTTGTTCTCTTTAAAGATTCTTTAGTTTTGTTTTCACATATTCATACTGACTTTCCCCAGCACTAAACTGGAAAACACCCTGTAGCTCTTTAAGATTGTCCAAGTATTTCTTATACTCTATGTCCTCTCCTGTTTCTCTCTGTCTCATTCTGTGTTCAAAACAGTTTCCTTAGCTTTTCTTTTTCCTCCCCTACTGTTCCATCATACTTTCATATATCTCATATACATTCTTTACTGACTGATACTCTCTCTATATATAGCTTAATACAATTACTTAAAAAACACTAGAAATGTTTTTCAAAGTCTAATGGGCTTCAAGACTCTTGTCTTACCACTGATCACTTCCACCATGTTATGATAAAAAATAGGAAATCCTGGCCGTATAACAGAAATGCAACTCATTTGTGCTTGACAGTTACAAATACAAGGGTGGTCACAAAAGCATTGAATTTTGCAAATTGTTTGACATTTGAAAGAGAAAAATGAATAAAAACCTTTCTGAAGGTAGGTGTGTCACCCTGTACTCCCAGGAGTTAGTGTAGCATATCTATATCTATATATCTATCTATCTATATATATATAGAGAGAGAGAGAGTGAGAGGGAGAGAGAGAGATCTACATCTATATGTTTATATCTATATCTATATATTTATATATTACACTAAGTTTGAGTTCGTTATATCTCAGGGCAAGGGGAGGTCCCTAAGATACCACAATATTGATTTTCTTTTATTATATATTGCAGTTACACATTATTTATTTATTTTATTTGCATTTGATTACTGGGATAGTTTGACTTGGCATGAGTTCCTTTTCAGTGGATGCCCGGGGAGAAAATCTCCAATGGAAATATACATAAAATGCAGAAAAATATAACATTAAGCAAGAGCATTTAAATGATAATTGTTAGACATAGTGCCCAAAATAGCATTCAAGGAAATGTTTAGCAGTACTCACAGAGAAGCATATAATCTATGTGACAAATACTTTGCTAGGTCATTAGTTAGACATAATACAGTAGCTGAGTGTTTAATGTGAAACCAATAGTAGTATTACAGATATTAGGCATGGTCTGGCACCATGAGTGCAGAGAGACATTCAAGTAGATAAGAGATATGTGAGGACAAAAGGAGAAATCACAGATGTTATTGTCAACAGTAATTATAGTGTAAGAGAAAGAAGAGCAAATAAATAAACTGTGAGTTGTCAAGAAAAGGAAGAAGCAGTGTGTAGGATTTGTGGTCTGGTCAGGAAGAAGGAAGTTAGATGACACTGAAACTTTTAACCTGAGGGGTACAAGACAACAGCCAGAAATTTTAAAATATGGTTTTAGATGCATTTTGAAGGCATTATGGTTATCTATTTATGTAATTAGCAGCAACTGAAGTCCATATTTTTATAATGTACTTTGAGTACAATGAGTCACAAGATATGTTGTTTGCTTTTATAAGGAACAGAGTTCCAACTGGAATATACTGAAAAATTAAATTTTGTAGAGAAGGACATTTCTTAGGTTTATGAATTATGTATGTTATATGTTATAACAACGGTTAGCATTGCCGCCTCACACCAAGAGGTTCTCTGGTTTGATCCTCAGCTGGAGTGCCTTCTGTGTGGAGTCTGCATGTCCCCCCCTGTGGTCACGTGGGTTTCCTCTGGGTGCTCAGGTTTCCTCCCACATCCCAAAGACATGCTGTAGGTGGATTGGACACTCTAAATTGGCCCTAGGCGTGAGTGCGTGCATGCCTTCTATTGAAGGTTGGGCACCAGGCTGGCAACTCGACACTGTAAAACTCTACTGCCAATCATGAGCAGACAGGTGATCCACTGTGGTGACCCCTAACTGGGAAAAGCTGAAAGAAGAAAAAAAATACCTGAGAAAAGCTTTAGTAATGAGACAGTTTTGTCTGGTGAAAGTGTCTCAGAGCTAGGCAGTGGTGAGTTCTGTGTGGGAGATTTATACCAAATTTGCTATTTGTTCTGTAGTGTGATTCCAGTTTATGAATTTTAGTAGCTTGTGAAAAATTATATTGAGCTGCTCTCTCTTACTTGCTTGCTTACTGTGGGATTTGAAGTCTTCTTAAGACACACAGTCTGGCTGTGTTGTTTACTGCTGAATCAGAGACACATAGCTCTGCATGACTCCATCTGTAGTCTGTTTAAAGCACCAAGCCTTTCAAATTGCACACTGATAAAGAAATATATTTTGCAGCTATAAGCACAGTTACAGATAACTTATTTTATAACAAACCACACGTAGTCTGTTAGATTTGTAGCATATATTTACAAAGTTTTCCTTCATTACAGATATGAATGATGACTTCTACAAAATACCTCTCTCTGTCCTTCTCTCACATAACTGAATTACTACAATAGCTATATACAGAGCTAGTCACGCACACAAGAGGTTGTTATTTCCTCCTGGTATATTTTTCTGGCCTTCTATGTGAAGTCACATAATGTCTGTTTATAGACTTTTCTATTGTCCTTTTGTGATTTAAGCACTTTTGCTGATGTGAGGATGCCATTCTGAAAGGAAACATCTGTATAAGCTGTTCCTACTGGAAAAACATCACGTATTGCTGAATTTATAAAAAAGGATGTCTGTTAATAGATATTTGTTCTACAAACATGAGAAAATCATGTAATGCTTGTTTTCCAGTATTGCTTTGTTAGGCATTTCCTGATGCTGTGAAGAGAAGCCTGTCTGTTGTACATATAGTATGAATGCACATTGTAAACTCTATACAGATATTCAAGCAAACTTTTTCTTTCAGCATATTTACAACAGAATTAATTTCAGCCTTATATTCATAATATCTAACAAGTCCCTCTGTTTTTAAACATACTCAAAACATTCTATATAAAAAACACATTAAGAAACAAAACCTTTAGTCTTTTTTGATACAAGTCAAAATGCAATTTTACATAGTTAATACAATGAAAACATGTATTACTACCAAACCTGAATGTATTTAACAACTTTTTCTTTTGCAGACCATTCTGTGAAAATATTTATCAGTTATGAGCTGTGTCTGTTTTAATTTTACTTGATTAATTTATTCTTCTGCAATCACAGAATTTAATTTATGACTTAGAATTGTTTCATTAACTCTTTGCAGCTGTTGAATTAACTATAAGAGACAATAACTATGTGCTACTGCAAGCATTTATGCACTGCTGAAAATATACAGTTTTAATGTCATTTTAACCATCACATTGTGTTCATGTCTCTGAACTGCTCATTAACATCTTGGTAAAATACTGAACTGGGCTTCGATAATAAATATTTGAAAGCAATTATTTTACTGGGGTAAAACCAATGATATTACAACTTGACAAATTACTTTCAAACGTATTACAGTGTATTCTGTACAGTATGTATTTACATAGACTGTTTGTTGTTCATGCATTTCAATCTAGTAGGTACCCTGGACCCATTTTTTATTTAAATATGGTTTTTCACACATATTTATTACTAGACATTAATCTCATTTGTACTGAATTCTTCTGCATTTGTACATACAAAGACTATAAAGTACATTTAGTCTAATCTTACAAATTTAATAACATTAATATTAAGCAAAATCTTGGAAAATGTTTATGTCTCTTTAGAAATATCTAGTGGAATTGATACCAAATTCATATGTCCTGTTATTTTAAACTACATACTCAGCAATTAAAAATATTCATGCTTTTTTATACCAACATTGTTTTGCCAAAAACATATTAAAAATAGTGGCCATTCTTGCTATTAGAAACATTTATGCATTTTGTATATCTTTATTCTCTCTTGTATAGCTTTAATAAAGCAATTTTAAATCATCTCTTGTTTTTTTAAACCATCTCTTGTATAGCTTTACAATTTAACAGGTTGTAAATACAATTTAATTCTAAACAATACAATAACCATTATGATAGCTATTAACAACTTGTAAAATATCTTATCCTGTCAGGTTTAATCCAGTTTACCAGTATTTCTAATACACTAATACCTGTTTTCTCCCCCATAAAAGAGTATTGTCAAGAAGGAATTAGATATTTTTTCCTGTAGCTTTATTTTAGACCCTTGTTGTTTATTTTTTCTGTAGCTTTATTTCAGACCCTTGTTGTTTATTTTTTCTGTAGCTTTATTTTAGACCCTTGTGCAGTACTGCTTATACAGTCAGTGTAAAACTGAGAAAGTACCCCTCCCCCTGTAGTACTTCAGCACTGTTTACCTGCCCTATGCTGTGAGAATAGAATGTATGTCAGCCCAACACTTTGGTTATACATTTATTTTATTAGGTTACTAAATAAAGCTTTCACTGTATATTACCTCTAGTAGGTATTTACACCCTCCTGCACAATTGATTTGAACTGTATATATACTATAGCCCATTTTCTGGCTGTACTTGATGCAACTGAGGTTTTTTTTGTCCTTTTAACATTTACTTGCAAACAGATTATAAGTGACATCTATGCACAATTGTGACATTTTATTACAATTACCAAATAGTGTTGCCTGTAAACATTTTAACAATTATATTTTAATAACAATGATGCTTTAGAAAAACTCAAGCTACTTGTCTGGAAATCAGTCTTGTTGTTTATCTGATCTTTCCAACATTTCCTGTAACTATTCATTCAGTCTAGGAAGGTCTGAGCTCACATTTCATACTCTATAAACTATAATTAATTATTTTGGCATTTTTCCTTTAATGTGATTGTGATTTGCATAACTATGCATTTATACAACATAAATAGACATTATGTTACAATTACCTTACATGGATTTCAGTATTTTTTATTTATTTATCTATTGAACTGTCCTGTCATTAATTTTACAAAAAACTGTTTGACTAATACCATCTGTGATTTTAATTATTTTTAAAATTCAGAACTTTAACTGTTTGGTGTTACTATACAATTATAACATATGTTTATTTATATTTGCTGTTGTCTGCCTTTTGCTTTTGTGCATTGTAAACAAATGTACTCTAGATGAAAAGAACACACATGCATGTCTGTCTTGTATATGTATATCTTTATACAAGCATGTCATGTCCCTACCATCCTAGCATGCATGCTTAACCATTTTCAAAACATAAACATATTATAAAATATATTTCTTTTGCACAGATTAACTGTGTATGCAGGAAATTCCCAGTCTTTGTCAGTTGAGCTAATTTATTTCCTTTATCCTGCAACTGCTGTTGAATTTCCTGTGATGTTGCATGGTCTTTCTGACATTCTTTAGTAAGCTGTTCTGCTGAATTTAAAACTCCTATGCACTTTTGAAAAGATGTGTGTATAACTTGTCTAAGCTTCCTGAACTCATTGTGTCTATCTTTTAGAAGTTTATTACATTTCTTTGTAACAAAATGTACTAGAGTTTCTATCAGTAACTGATTTGACTGTTGTTGCAACTCTGAAATAAACCTTTTGCATCTGGTGACAGAACATAACTGTCTAACATTTGAATATAATGTCAACATATTAACTTTTCTTGGTTCTTTACCTTTACAATTTTTGTCTGTACAGTCTAACCTTTGGATAATGTCATGCATTGTATTTTTATGACATTGTACACACAATAAACATTTTTATACCACACATGATTTTATTTCAGATACCAGTCAAATATTATAATCCATTTGCATAATGCCTTACTATCAAATTGCAATCCATTTGCATAATGCCTTACTATTAACTAGCCCTAATAAGGTTTTACATTTGCTAATATGCTGTATATACATTTATTCTGTTATTATTATTACCTCTATGGCATTCATACTGTATGTAACACAGAATAATTTTCTTACCAGTCAACAGACAGGCAGATGGCCAAGCTGCTTTACTGTAAATGGTTGAAAAGTTTCTGTAGTTACCTGTGAAGTTGGTACAGCAAAACTGGCAGATTCATTCTTACAACTTCGTCTTGTACCTTTTCTGGAGAATTTATGGAACTGCTCCACCTTCCTGCAATGCAGTCTCACCGGATTTAGACGTCTATTAAACTCTATTGCTACAAACTGTTGAAAACTGTAGAAATCTGAAGTACTTCACATAAATGTTACTGTGCTTTTACAGGAGTGATACTACCCATTCACTCCCCCTGTTTTTGGATACAGGCTAGGAACGTTGTCAAAGGATCACCGTTGAAAAATTATATTGAGCTGCTCTCTCTTACTTGCTTGCTTACTGTGGGATTTGAAGTCTTCTTAAGACACACAGTCTGGCTGTGCTGTTTACTGCTGAATCAGAGACACATAGCTCTGCATGACTCCATCTGTAGTCTGTTTAAAGCACCAAGCCTTTCAAATTGCACACTGATAAAGAAATATATTTTGCAGCTATAAGCACAGTTACAGATAACTTATTTTATAACAAACCACACGTAGTCTGTCAGATTTGTAGCATATATTTACAAAGTTTTCCTTCATTACAGATATGAATGATGACTTCTACAAAATACCTCTCTCTGTCCTTCTCTTACATAACTGAATTACTACAATAGCTATATACAGAGCTAGTCATGCACACAAGAGGTTGTTATTTCCTCCTGGTATATTTTTCTGGCCTTCTATGGGAAGTCACATAATGTTTGTTTATAGACTTTTCTATTGTCCTTTTGTGATTTAAGCACTTTTGCTGATGTGAGGATGCCATTCTGAAAGGAAACATCTGTATAAGCTGTTCCTACTGGAAAAACATCACGTATTGCTGAATTTATAAAAAAGGATGTCTGTTAATTGATATTTGTTCTACAAACATGAGAAAATCATGT
Organism: Protopterus annectens; assembly: GCF_019279795.1. Lineage (NCBI taxonomy): Eukaryota > Metazoa > Chordata > Ceratodontiformes > Protopteridae > Protopterus > Protopterus annectens. Next base: position 271,290,440 of record NC_056740.1, read on the forward strand.
AATGCTTGTTTTCCAGTATTGCTTTCTTAGGCAGTTTCTGATGCTGTGAAGAGAAGCCTATCTGTTATACATATAGTATGAATGCACATAGTAAACTCTATACAGATATCCAAGCAAACTTTTTCCTTCAGCATATTTACAACAGAATTAATTTCAGCCTTATATTCATAATATCTAACAGCTTGCAAGTTGGTATAAATAGCAGCAGCTTAAAAAGTGAGGGGAGAAGGTAGGTTTGGGTTATTTGCTTACTAGCATTGTCAGTCAGGTATTTTTTTTTCATCTTGTAGAGTGTGCCAAATTTTTGGTGATTATTTTTAATTAGTTGTTTTTTTCTGGTGATTGAATTTCATATTTTCATCTTTACATATCTGCCAAATGGTTTGGTATGAGTTATGAGATACATTGTTGTGTTGTGTGAAGAGGTTATGTTAAATAAATATATAAACAAACAAACAATTAAATAAATACATAAATAAATAAATAAATAAATAAATAAACAAATACTTATTTATTTAGGCTAGTGTCCTCTTTTCAAGGGACACCTGAGCTGATATTGAATTAGGCCAAGGCTCTCTAGTACTTCCACTACTCTTTTTTACCACTGGTTTGTGCCAGAGAGCTGCTACAGTGGTGAGAGCAGCGATCTAAAATGTAGGAGGAGGAGAGAGAAAATGCTGACAGTGAAATGGAGCAAAAAATATGGAAAGTGATTTCACTGCAGATTGTGAGGAAGTTCTGTTGACAATACTGCAAGAAGGAGGTTTAGATACACAGGTTTTAGTGGATTTAATGAACCAGAGTGATCTAGAAAATGGTGATGCCATTCCTCTCAACCTCTCAGCACAAGAAATCTGGACAAAGACAGAAATAATGGAGGGACAATGGCCCAAAAATTGGGATAGATTTTAAATGTTGCTCCTATAAACTTAGAAAGTTGCTAGAATTACATATTTTGCATTATTATATATTTTCTGAAGGATTTGAAGCATTAAACACAAGTACCTGTCATTATTTAGTATTATTTATTGGCTTTGATCCTCAGTGATTTGCCAGAAAACCACAAATTTTATCAGGAACAGACCTAAAATAAGAGGCAAAAATCTGGACAGTTGAGAGGTAGGATGCTGTAAAATGGAAGACTTGTTGGAAAGCATGATGGCTGAGGGAACAGTGGGGAACACAACCATGGGATCAGAGAAGGGAGTCAGTAAGGTGGATTTAAAATCTACTGTTGGTGTGTGTTCAGCTAACAGAGAAACAAGCTTTAAGGACATGCATTGGCAACAGGATTTCAACAAGAAATCAGCTAGAAGCTTAACTTTTAAATAAGCTGTAAAAAGACTGACATTCAGACCGGAAATACTGATGCAGATAGGAAAACACTGGAAGGATAACAGACTAAAAGAAAATGACCACTGCTAAGAAAACTGACTGTTCAATGTACAACTGACACTGAAGAGACTGAACTAAAATCTTATTTTCTAAGTGAATGTAACAATGTGCATGGAGTTAAAAAAAGTTTATAATGCAAGCAATGCATGGATGGAGGGATGTTTGGGTAACTTTAAATATGTATGAAGGGAAGGATAAGCATGTTTCAAAAACCTTGAACATGAATGGAAAAAGAGGTGCTGCAACATACCACAGACAGCCAAAATTATGATTTGTTGTGGTGTAGAATATCATTTGGTACAGGTATGCAAAAAGAAAAAATACAGTCACTTTGGGCAATCAGGTCAGACAGCTAGTAAAAAAATTATTTGAATGGCTGGAAAAGTGCCAAAACTCACTCCTGCAAACTGTAATGCACTTTCAGAATGAAAGTCACAGAGGAGTCTTCTGTAGGAGTTCAGCAGCATTTATTAATACAGTGAATAAAATGGACTTCAAGAAATAATGTTAGTAAGAATATCATTGAAAACAATGGCAAACTAGACACATAGACAAAGTCATATATAACCGAACTGATGAATTGAATCAGACTGAACCAAACTAAACTCTGTGTTCCATATTCTGTACTTTAATATATGATATTCTGTCTTGAAGGATCATGTCTTATATCTTGTCTCTGTAGCCCCAATCTCTTTCTCAGCCTCAAGCCTCAGATTTTGTGACTAGAAATTGTAATAACAAAACTTGTCCAAATGGTGTAATCCTGCAGCAGTCTGTTTCTGTAAGGTCTCTCTGACAAAAAATGTTGTATTGAGAATCTATGAGTTCTGCATGTCTGTCCCATTGTTTTGGCCTGAAGGTTATTCACTGAACACAGCTTATCTGTACCTTTCCACTGAAAGTGCATTTAGTAAAACTAATGTGAACTGTAACATATAAGACCTGCTTTAAAATGGATACACTTCAAGCCTATTTTTAGAGATAACTGTATTTATGTAAGATCTATTCTAGCAAAACTGTATTTAAGTAAGGTCTATCCTAATAACCCATCCTGAAATACCTGTATTAATATAGTCTGCAAAAAAGATTCAATAGTGATTAATAATAATACTACAACTAGTACAGCAACTAAAAATATTTTTCATGCAGTAAATAAACTTGTAATTTAATTTGACCACTAGGTATCACTTGAAAATCTTTTGGATTTAAGTGTGTTTTGATTTTATGATTTCTAAGACTAATCTGACTGGACAGTTCTTTAACATGCCCTACAGGTGGTATTACTTATCTTATGTAATAAGATCCATGTACCAAACTGGCGATAAACTCTATTTTTGCACACATGTTCTAAAACATAATTATTATTGTAACTTTGTGTTCTAAAATTAAAATACCATATATTGCATCAACCTGTTTCTGTAAATCACCAGATAGATTTGTTAGGGTGTTAACTGATAATCCTGTATATTTATACTGCAGAATTTGGTGTATTGTGAATGTAAAATTACATTTAACAGATCCTATACTTTCTGCATTTTAGATCTGTGTCTCAAACAAAATTTGCATGATTTGCCAGTGTTCTTTTCGTTTTTGTCTAATTTACAACGCTCGTTATGTAATGTGCATGTTATTCTGTAACAAATGAAGCCTGATCTGACATGCTTTGAGTTTTATTAAATAATTGTTACTTACTTATTCTTTAGGTAATTATATAACTTGCCATGATAAGCTCATTACAATAACTGTGTCACTTTACCCTTAAAGCTGATACCTGGATGGTATGAGCTGTGATGTTATTCTGTGAAGTATGTTTTGACCATATATGCCTACTATATAATGCATGCTGTAGAAGTTTACTATGCTGAACATTTGAAAGGCCCACTATTGAAATGCTGACTGCTGACAAGCTGGCAAAAAAAGAATAAAAACCCAGTGAAAGAGCAAATCTCAAAGATCGCTCTTCTTTAAACTTCTGTTTTTGTAGGGGGGCAAGCCTCGCTGCACACCCTATTTCAGGGGCAAGCCACCCCCACAAACGTATATATATATATATATATATATATATATATATATATATATATATATATATATATATATATATATATATATACCAACTCTGAGATCATCATACCTTGGATAAAGAGAACCTTCCAAGAAATGGTTATCCTGGCCTTACTTTATGCAACTCCATTTTTCAGCCATTCTCCCTCTAGTGGGTCCCAACATTTCAACTTATTATACTGGGCATTTGAAATAGCTGCTTCTTATTATTTCATAATTTTTTATAATAATTAGACAGTTCACAAATATAAATATTGATTTATGAATTTTATATCCTGAAAATGAACTGAAACTGGCTTTAAGGGAATATTTTTTCTTGCCGGTGGCATGTGAACACATATAATATGCAATTTAGTATGACTACAATCTGCATCTTCCCTATATACGAATTCTAACTCTGCAGAACAGTTTCGTTTGGATAAGTAAGACAAATCTAAATCTGCATCTTCTCTATATACTAATTCTAACCTTGCAGAACAATTTCCTTTGGATAAGTAAGACAAATCTAAATTTGATTAACATACCGTTTATGTATTAAATAATCTATGAAGTTAACTACATTTCATTTATATAATGTTTCATTTGCCTATGTGTAAGAAATTAAATAATATAGGCCCTTTTTGGATGGATTGTCCACTGACATAGGCAGAAAAACTAAACTAGAGGAAGAAAGCAAGTTTCAGGTAAAACACAGTCTGAGCAAGATGGCGCAGCTACAGATGATGGAGTGCATAAAGAAAAAAGAATGAAGGAATAGTGGATAAAGATATTAAACAGAATATTGAAACAATAAGAGAAGCAAATATGGAAGAAGAAATACAAAATAAGTTTGCTATACTAAGTTGTGATAAGGGAGAAGGTGGTGATATGGAAAGCCATTAAAAAAATTAACAGGAGAAAATTAAATGTATTGGACAAGAGTGAGAAGGAGGAAAAATAAAAGTTGCAACCACAAGATATAAAAAAATAAATACATAAAAAAGAAAACGATAATGTTTCAGCACTGGCAGTAAATGTAAGCAGCATTAGAAATTAAATTAGAGGTTTGACCAAACCAGAATGGTGCAAAACAATACACTCAGACATTATCTGATTGTTAGACACAAGATGCATTAGAAAGGAGACAAGAGAAAAAATGCAGTATATGGAGGAAAGCATTTTTGATCAGTAAGAAATGAGATGTGCTCAGGCATAACAGTTGTGATAAAAAGTGAGGAACTACAAATAATTGACATAATAGTAATTATACCAGGAAGATTTGTTTGTGGTGGTAGTGAGCACAGTAACAATTATGACAAGAAGCTCTAATTGTATTTAAAGGAAAGATAACTCAAGACATATACTAAGTTATGAACGCAGTTATAACATGTGGTGATTTAATATTGGGGGGAAAAGAAAGGGGACATATCATAGCACTATATTTAAAACAAATAAATTATATTTTATACTCAAAAGATATGAAAGAAATAATGGAAGGTGTGAAGACTGTAACATTTTCTGATCCTCAATAAATATGACTTTTAGCGGATAATAGCCAAATTGTTATAAAAGAAAGACATGGAAAAAAAGGTGACAGTAAATTTGTGAACCATAGACCAATAGCCTTAGGAAACACAGATTACAAAATATTTTTCTGTATTTTACCAAAGAAAAAAGAAGTTGCTAGACAAATAGATGATGATATTTTGGTGTTAAAAGTACAGAAGTAAAAAAGATGTTAATCGTTAAAGAAGTTATAAATTTGATCCTATGAGGAAATGAAGAAGCAAGCATAGTAACAGATGATGTTGCAAATTTTTTGATAGGGTTAATCATAAAGCAATGTGGAAATACCTGAAGGATATGATACAGGTAAAAGGATAATGAAAGTTTAAAGACATATTATGAGAATTCTGAGGTAAGGGTGATGGTAAATTGGTGGCTTTGAAAAACGTTAAAAATAGAAAGGAGTGTAAAGCAAAGATAACCCCTAAGTTTGTGCTTGTTTGTTTTAGTAATGAATGCTATAATGAAAAGATTTGAACATGAGTTGAAAAATGTAGGAATGAAGTTGGATTATACCTCACAACTGTCCAGATTTTTGCAGAATGTCCAAATTTTTGACTTAAATTTTTTATCTGTTCCTCATAAAATATGTGGTTTACTGGCATATCATTGAGGATTGAAGTCATTAAATAATGACATGCATTTGAGTTTCAGACTTCATATCCTTTAGAAAATGTATGGTAATACAAATCTTGTTATTTAACAACGCTCTAAGTTTGTGAGAATGATGTTTAAAATATGTACCTATTTTGGGTCTTTCCCCCACTATTGTAGTCTTTGTCCAGATTTTTCTTCATTTAGAGGTTGAGATGTATGAATTGGATAGTATGACTAAAGTAACAATATGCATGTTATATGCACTTGACTTGGTTATAGTTGCAAGAAATAAACTATGGTTGTATGAAGTAATCGAAAGAATTGAAATACTATTAAACAAAATAGGATTGCGATTAAACAGAGTTAAAAGTAAATAATTTGGTGAAGAAAAATAAATGGAATATATTACAACAGAAAATAAATTATATTCTAGGAATAAGATCTGGTGAATAAAAACAGTAGTAAAAGAATGGAAGGAAAACTGGAACAAGTAAGGAAACTGAGAGCACGGTGGAAAAGTTTTAATCTTTCTTTAAAAATAAATACATTAATGTATATGTAATAGAACATTACTAATATGTAGTTTAAATGTTTTTGAGTAAAACTGAAAAAGAAATAATAGTGAACTTTTTTTTACATTTTTATTTGGAGCACAAGATTAATCATGTGAGAAAGGCTACACTTTATAACAGAAAAGAAGAAAGAGAATTAAATTGAAAAACCTTGTTGTATACCTGGTGCATATGTATTTGTTCTTGACAGTTAAAAAATGTTCATAAAACTAAGAAAGATTTGTTGGGACAATGTTGAATATGAGATATAAGACAATTTGAAATGAAGAGAAAAAAAAGAAACTACTAAAAGAGAAAATGTAAAGATGAAAGAACATAAGAATAAAATGACATTATGGAAACCAGAGATTTGAAAATGGGATATTATATTAAAGGAATGCTATAAAATGGGATTTGAAAATGGGATATTACATTAAAGGAATGATATAAAAATGGGATTTGAAAATGGGATATAATATTAAAGGAATGCTATAAAATGGGATTCAAAAATGGGATATTATATTAAAGGAATGCTATAAAAATGGGATTTGAAAATGGGATATTATATTAAAGGAATGATATAAAAATGGGATTTGAAAATGGGATATTATATTAAAGGAATGCTACAAAAATGGATGATTATTATTTAATATTTATATATGAAAGAAGGAAAATATTTGAACATTTTTATGAAGTACATGATTTTTTTAATGTTGAAGTAATTGCTGAATATGTTACATGTAAAAAGCTATATGAAATTTAAAGTATTGAAAGAGAGAAAAAAATGTAGAGTGTCATATAGAAAAAATACAGAACCTTTTTCTGAATTTTATAAATAAGAATTTGGGAAGTATTTAAAAATCAATACAAGTGGAAGAGATTTCAAAACATAAATATAGAGGTGGTACTATATGGATCATAGGATCACAGGAAGTTACTAGCCTATTGGCCCTAAGGCCCTTATAAGCCTAGCTAAGAGTTTAGCCCTTCAATGTCCCTGTCCAGCAGGTACATGGATGGAATCCCAGCGATGTATTTTCTATTTCCCATCCAGTTATCCAGATTACGCTTAAAGTGTGGAATGCAAAGAAAAAAAATGAAAAATTGAAAATGGAATAAAATGTTGTTTATTTTTGTATGGATGTTATGGGAAATTAGATATGGAAGCTTATTATATAAAATTATATGCTTATTATATAAAAATTAGATGATAAAGCTATGTTAAAGGAAATAAAGGGGTGGATATTGACACAGGAATGGGGTGGATGAATGTATTAATGTTGTTGTCATTATTTTAATAGAAAAATGTTATTAATTTTACAATAAAACATTGTATTAAGGTCATGTTGTGTTATTTTTTTTTTTTAATCTTTCAAAATTAGATTAAGTTGAGTGAAGAAAAAAAGAATATAAAGATGGATTGTAAAGAATGTAAATGGTGTTAAATGTGACTATACTTGTATATAATATGAATAATATAACAATGTAAATAATGTGAAAGATGTTAATAAATAAAGCTGTCCCCACTGTTTCATCTTGTTGTTTTGCATCACAGCCAAATGGCTGTTAGTGACATGGTTGTCAGAAATCCAAGATGGAAGTTGCCATGAAAGATGGAGCAGAGTGTGTTTTGGAAGAAGCAGATCAAGAGTTGACTGAAACTCTTGTAAATGAGGAAATTGTTGTTACAGAGCTAGAAGGAGGTGGGTTACTGTAAAAGGAAACTGTAACGAGAGAACTACCCTATACAAAGAAATTCATTTTAGCCTAAATATAAATATAAAACAAGTAAAGCAGCACTGGGTTAATCAGAAGACATTAATTTAATACCCAGCATAGCAGATTATGGAGTTGAGTGATCTTGACTGATTGACAGTTAAGTTGCAGAAAATCACAGTTTTTGTGCATTTCTAGACTAACAAAGTAACACCCATTTTTAAGGGCTGTGACGAATAAAGTCTGTTCTGTTTGTAAAGAAATATTAGATGTTGCCATTTTTTTATTTATGATGACTTTTGTGATATCTTTGCATTTTTTTCCTGTTGATGAAGGACATTGTCCTTTTGAATTTCAGGCAAGCATTATAATGTTAAAATAAACATTGAAATAAATATAATAGGATGCACATCAAACTGTGTAGAAGCATGTTCTACAAAGGTATCTTAGAAATTACATTATTATGATTTTAGACAATGTATAAACCAGATTGTATAGTAGTTTTCCACAATAAATCAAATAAAATAAATGCCGTCATATGTAATAAAACTGTTACATATCTTACATAAATGCTGCTTCTGTTTGAATACTTTTTGCAAAACTGGTCTACCTGTTTATAGAGATGTACATGCTTATATTCATAAGGTTTAATATAATATTGTTATTAAAGCAGCATTGTTTTCAATATTAAAAGAAAACTCTTTTAACAAAAAATATAGTGTTATACACATTGACACTGAAGTGATTTTATCCAAATTATACATAAAATTACATACAAAAAATAAATCTGATACTGATACAGCAGATTAAGGATGTGATCTTTTCAGGTCATAATACGTCTGCAACTGTCTAAATTAGTGCTCAAAACAACAGGTGCATCTCATGCAAAACAATGTATTTAATGGAAGGAACAGCTGAAAATAGCTCATACATTTTAAGTGCTTGGGGACAAATTTGAGAGATTTGTCCATCTTTCTAAATGCTATATGGGTTAATGGTAGAAAAATATCAATATATGAGTATAAAATAGAATTTCCTGGGTGTATCCATGCAGAAGATGGCTCATATAAAATAATAAATGCCTTAATGTTCCCTCATCTCCACTTTTAATTTACAAAATTATGCTGAGAAAATAGAGGGGATATATTCACATAAGTCAAAGATATTGTAATGCAAAAGTACACAGGAAACATCTATGCCTTAAGTTAACATTCAGCACATATTCTGGATTCTTGTTTGCCATAAACAAAAAGACTTTTGCTTACAGCACACATAAGACCTCTCAATCTATATATCAGCAAAAATAACTTTGTAGCTGTTCTTCTGGCCTGGAATTTGAGCAAAATACACAAACTAACACATTGTGATCATTGGACATCTTGCAGTGAGAGGAAGGAAGGGATGAGCATATTTTAACTTAATAATATATAAATATCATATATTTAAGAAGACCATGATTCTGCAAGCTTGACCACTGTTCTGGCCACATGAGAGAAAACTATGTGAGTGCATTATTAGTTCATCTACTTATGCTGTCAACTTCAACTGCACCTAGATAGAACTTTGATTGATGGGGTTTTGCTTTAGCAGGTACCTCCTTTCTATGGTCCAAAACTGTAATAATTACCAACACAGGAATTACTGAGTTTCATGAAGTAAAGTGGAGTGGAAAATGGAGCAGAAGCAAGTAATTTAGAGTGAGGTAATGGATGGTTTTATGGATATGAAAGCAGATGAAATGGCAATTTCAATGGAAAAGCAGTGGGCTTTGGAGATAAATCAGCGGAAAACACTGGTGTGTGTTCAGCTGGTGAGTAACTAGTTTTAAGGGCACCTTAACAACAGGATGTGAAAAAAATCTTATGTTGATGCTCTAAGAATGGGAAGACATGAGATTTGGTAACAGAAAGAAGTATACAGGAAAGGCCTATAAGTGAGCACCTCTAAATTAAGAGGCCTGTGTACCATCCTTGTATATCCTTGTCACTTGTTAGATCTGACCATAAAGCCATCTCCCTTGAAATGAAATTGAAACTAGTGACTCATTCCACACAAGGTACTTTCAGATTTTTTTCTAAGACAAAATGTCTAGTCCTAAATGATACATTGACAAACATCAGATCCCCACAAGACCCAGTTAACTCTGCTGAATATGCATAAATGTATAACACCACACTATACCAGCACGTTAAGACCTGCACAGGTGCACCTATACTTCTAGGAACAAGTGCAGGACAAACCCCAGAAACAAACCCACATGTGGTTCTACAATATAAACAAGCTTTACAATCAAAGGAAGAGAATTTTGACCTAGAATAAGAGTAATTTTCAGAATGATAGACCCTGCATCTTCATATAAACAAACCATCAGGAGCTTAATAAAAATCCACCAAAGCCAAGCCTGAGGCTAAAAGAGACACCAAAGTCAAAGAGAATCACAAGGCCTTTTTTAGTTACATTCAAAACCATAGCAGCGCAATGCAGCAATGCACTGAGCTGATGGTGAATGATGTACCTAAATTAAGGCTAATGATATAGGGAACCTACTAGCAGGTAAATTCACCTCAAACTTTTCCCCTCTCTCCCCACTACCTTTCTCATAAGATGTGCTTAAATGTTTATTATTTATTTATTTATTTCTGTTTCTTTACTGGGAAAGTTCTACTGGGATAAAACCCTTTTCAGTAGAGGCTCAGCAAAAAAAATCCACATTTATCCAGTCTAGGATTGATTTTTAGATGTTATTTTTGTTATATCAAGTGGTTGTAGTAATGAGTTGTGTGAGACCATAGAAGTTAATGATGTCAATGTAGGAATCTGATTTTATAGACAACCAATCAATGCTGAACTCGCTTAGAATTATTGATTTCTGGTAGGCAGAGTTGACCCAACAGAAAACGCCTTCAGCAGTGTTGATATTTTTGTTGGGGTTATGTAAGTTGTTATGATAGAAACAAATTTTTGGTTATTAAGCTGTAAGAGGGAAGTCGGTACTTCATACTTTATTGAATTTGGTGGTATAAAGTCTCATAGCGCCAGGTTGTTTTTGTAGAGTATTACAGTTTCTCCTGCTTTTTTATGATTTCCATCTGCTCTAAGAATGTTATAGCTGGAAGCCTTGATCTGCTAATCTTTTGTTTTGTGTTTCAGCCATGTTTTTGTGATGACTATGATGACTGAGGGGTACTGGGCTATTCAAAGATGGACTTCTGGGAATTTGCTCCAAATGCTTCTAATGTTTATGTTGAGTAGCTAAAGTCGAGGGGAATTAGTGGCAGGTATGTGTGGGATCTGATCGCAACAGACAATTTGCATGCACAGCCGGGTGAAGAAATTCACAAAAAAATTAATACAGAACAAATATACAAACACAGAGTAATCACAGAAGGTAGACAGTCCCACAAACAATTGAAATAATGAACACATATTATTACCAGAGTAGAAATCAAATGTGGGTTCATTTTAGTAGTAAATATTGGAGGGGAGCAGCAGGTGAGAACAGAGGGTCAAAGTAGAAGTGATGCAGGTGAGGGGGGAGGTAGGTTATTTCTCCAGTGAATAAGTTTTTCTCCAGTTTTTGATGAAGGTGCCCCTAGAATTTCACTCTAAAACTGAGAGAAGAGATTTCTTTTAGGGTGGGGGAGGATATTGGCAGAGTTTTGGTGCAAGGAGTGGTCAGTACAGTGTAGTTTGGTTTAGGGGGTATGGAGTAAGGGAGTTAATTGGGAGAGGTTGCCAAAGTTATAGTGGGTGCTTTTTATTATGGAGCAGTTAGAAGTAGGAAGGCACTTGGCTGATATAGTTTGAAAAAAAGAGACCCTAGGAGTAGATCAACTTTGTAGGAGACTGGGAACCATTTCGCTTTGAAAAGGGTGATGCAGTGGTGTTCCTGAAGGGGGAAATTTGAAATGATATGGCAGATTTTGATTTCAATGGACTTTAGAGTGGATGAATTTTTGAGAGACTGTGGTTATGACAGGGAGCAGGTATTCAAGTTTATTGCAACTCTAGCTGGTCTGGACAGAGAGGGAGATATTTTTCAGCAGCAGAATAAAAGATAATTGACATTTTTCCTGTTGTTTTCAATGTGGTTGTAGAAGTTAAGTGACTGGTTCAGTCATAAACCTACATATTTAAAGAATGTGGTTGTTTCTATTGGTGTACCATTGAGATCTACAAAGCTGAGATGTTTTTCAACTTTTATGAGGTTACAAATATCATACTTTTGTTTTGGAAGGGTTTAGCAGTAGTGTTATGGTTGCATAGCTGAGAATTAAGGGTGTGGAGGTCAGATTAAAAACAGATTTGAATAGCTGAATGTGATGGACTGGACTGAACTATTAACATGTCATCATCATATAGTGTGATAGGAAGGTAAGTCAGGTCAAATGGTATTAAAGACTGAAAACAACATTGAGGAACTCCTTTAGTAAGGGGTGCTGAAGGTGATAAGATAAGCCAGTTGTGATGCTATAATACCTACTTGTTAAGAAATTTTAGAACCATATGACCATGTCAGTGCTAACTGCAATTTCTTGCCTGGAATGAAGGAGGAAGAGGTGGCCAATAAAATCAAAAGCTTTGATGATGTCAATGAAAAGAGCTCCTGAAACTCATGTTGAGAAAGAAATTATCTGCAAGTGAGTATAGTGCTGTCATTGTGTATGGCCAGTCCAGAATCCATGCTTTTTAATAGTGAGGAGATGGTACTGTTGGATGTAAATGGACAGTTGGATGGCCAGTCCAGAGTCCATGCTGTTTAATAGTGAGGAGACGGTACTGTTGGATGTAAATGGACTGTTGGATTGCCAGTCCAGAGTGCATGCTGTTTAATAGTGAGGAGACTGTACTGTTGGATGTAAATGGACAGTTGGATGGCCAGTCCAGAGTCCATGCTGTTTAATAGTGAGGAGATGGTACTGTTGGATGTAAATGGACAGTTGGATGGCCAGACCAGACTCCATGCTGTTTAATAGTGAGGAGATGGTACTGTTGGAAGTAAATGGACAGTTGGATGGCCAGTCCAGAGTCCATGCTGTTTAATAGTGAGGAGATGGTACTGTTGGACATAAATGGACAGTTGGATGGCCAGTCCAGAGTCCATGCTGTTTAATAGTGAGGAGGTGGTACTGTTGGATGTAAATGGACAGTTAGATGGCCAGTCCAGAGTCCATGCTGTTTAATAGTGAGGAGACGGTACTGTTGGATGTAAATGGGGACAGTCCAGAGTCCATGCTGTTTAATAGTGAGAAGACGGTACTGTTGGATGTAAATGGACAGTTGGATGGCCAGTCCAGAGTCTATGCTGTTTAATAGTAAGGAGACAGTACTATTCGATGCAAATAGACAGTTGGTTGTTGAATTGTTTCTCATGTATTCACCCAAGTGTAGGAAAAGATGCAGATAGGACAGGAGTGAGAGGCATTGTCCTGCAGACACTGTTTTGGAAGAGATGTGAGAAGAACAAGTTTCTGAATGTCTGGGATTCTGTTTTGAGTTAAGCAGAGGTTACAAATGTGGAGAAGCGGTGGGGTGAGGAAGTCTGTGCAGAATGAGATGAAGCAGGCGAAAAGTCTGTCTGCACCAGGGGGTCCATCCATGGGTATATTTTCAAGTAGAGGGTCAAGATCTTTGTGAACAGCTTTCTTAAAATAGAAGAAGGAGATAAAATGTGGGGGTTGTGTGAGTTGGGGGAGAGGTACAGATTGTAGTCCTAGGGATATGACTGAATTTCTTTAGAAAGTCAAAAATTAATAGTTATCCTTGAGAAGTTTTGATGGTGATAGGGGAAGAGGTGGGATCTGTGGATTTTCTGCATGTGAAAAGGTTTACTTCCTCCCAGAAGTGTTTGGTTTACCTAACAGAGCCAGTTGTTTGTGTTTGAAATAGTTTGTTTTGTGCCTGTGTATGGCTTTTTTTCACTAGATTATGGAGAGTGATAAAGACAGTATGATTTTCTGGTGAGGGGTTTTGTCTCCATGGAGACCACACATTGTCCCTATGTTTGAGCAGAGCTTACTGTTCAGTTGTTAACCAGGGTTTTGATGTATTTGAAAAGGCCTGGTGTGAGAAGAAAGAAGTTATCCTGAAGGTAATGGAGGGTCAATGTAAGAGCTAAGGCAGCTGAAATGGGGTTCTGTTTTTTGAGGTTTTCTGTACTGGTGGTAAATCTGGGTCTGAGAGTAACTAGTTTGGCGGGAAAGTTTGGTAATTGGTGGATCATTTGGATGGTTATTGAGGAGTAGTCACTGAATGAGGGTGGAAGAACAGATATTTTGGAGATAATGTTATGGTTGTTAGTGATTAGCAGATCCAGGAAGAAGTAGTTGTTGGTTAGGAGATTTGGGTAGGTGGAGTCACTGGCTACCTGTATAAGGCTGTTATTGGCTAGGAATTCAACAGTGTTATTTCTTAGAAGATTTCAATAGTTTAGGTAAAATCATCTAGAATAAAGACATTTTATACTTGCAGGAAGCTGAGATGACATTAAGAATAAGAGGTTGAAACTTGTTAATAGAGGCTGGAAGAGGAAGGTAAATGACTGCTATTAGAAGGAACCATTTGGGTTCAGTGTCTGAGGAGATGTTTGACATGATAGTTGGGTTAAGGTGGGTTTTTTATAACTAATGAGAGTGCACCAACCTTGCCTTTTGTTATAACCAATGAGAGTGCACCAACAGTACAGTTTTGTACCTACCATAAATGTAGATGTTCGAAGATCCACATTGCTGCAGTCCTTACACTTGGGGTAGTCCGCTGTCCTCGGTCGGCCCGAATATCAAAGTATAAGGCTGACGTCGGTCAAGGCGCATTTGACTGACATCAGGACGTCAGGGTACAAATGCGCATGACCGACGTCATATCCTCAGTCTTTTCTTGCCCCAGATGTCAGAAGACCCTAAAAATAAAGGTCAAAACCCAAAGACAACAATCAAACAACCAACCATCCTAACACTAAAAATATGTACAATATATACAATATATACAATATACCTCATATTGACAACCCAACCCACACAACCGCCTCAAACTACAGAGGGGAAGGAGGGTAAATTGGACTGCAGCAATGTGGATCTTGAACATCTACATTTATGGTAGGTACAAAACTGTACTATGTTCTTCATCTCACATTGCTGCAGTCCTTACACTTGGGTAGAATCCCAAAGCAGAGGTAAGGGAGGATGGCCAAACTATAATGAAGCAGGAGCTGCCAAAATGCCCTGCAAAACAGCAGTGGCAAAACCAGCCCTGGATTTAGAGTACAGTGGAAGGTGATAATGCCTAGAGAAAGTATGCACTGAACTCCAAGTAGCTGCCTCCAAAATATCCTTAGTTGCCACCCCTCAAAAAGCTGTTGAAGTGGCAGTAGCCCTAGTGGAATGAGGCCTAATCCCAGCTGGAATCTCCTTGCCATGATGGGAATAACAGAAAGCAATGCAAAACCCAATCCACTTAGAAATAGTTTGTTTTGACACAGGCTTGCCCTGAGAACTCAAAGCAAAAGAAACAAATAACTGCTGAGACTGCCTGAACCCTTTAGTTCTGTCCAAATAATATCGCAACTGCCTGTGTACATCTAAAGTGTGCAAAATCTTTTCCCCTTTATTTTGGGGATTTGCATAAAAAGTAGGCAAATGAATAGTTTGGTTTAAAGCCACACTAGAAACCACTTTAGGCATAAAGGAAGGATTAGTACGTAAAGATACCCTATCCTTATGAAAAATTAAGAAAGGCTCAACCGGCATAAGGGCCTGCAACTCAGAAACCCTTCTTGCAGAGGTAATAGCCAACAAAAAAGCAGTCTTCCATGACAAAAACTTTAAGTCAGCAGTAGCTGCAGGCTCAAAAGGTTGTAGAGTGAGTTTCTCCAACACAAAATTGAGATCCCAAGCAGGAGTAGGAGCTCTTCGTGGGGGTCTTATATTCTTTGCCCCTCTAAGAAATTGCTTGAACAAAGGATGAGAAAACAATGGTGGGTCACAATCATAGTGAGCCGAAATTGCTGCAGCATGAACCTTAATAGAAGAGAAGGACAAACCTTTGTCCAATAACTCAGTAAGATATTGAAGAGCCACACTTAAATTAGGCTCAGAAACATCAAAATCCTTTGCTGCACTCCAAAATAAAAATCTCTTCCATTTATCTGCATACACTTTCCTTGTACTAGGCCTTCTAGCTTCCAAAATAACATTCAAAACTTGCTGTGGAAGTGGTGGCCCACTATGGTTCAAAACAGAATATGCCAGGCTGTTAGGTGCAGAGAGTGAAGCTTGACATTGAGCAAATGACTGTCCTCCTGAGACAACAGGTGTGGAATCGAAGGCAAAGGCCATGGAGGCTTCCGTACCAGGCTTCTCAGTAATGGGTACCAATGCTGTCGAGGCCAATCTGGAGCTATCAAAATCATCCTTGGCTTGTCTTGTCTGGCCTTTAGTAGTACCTTTGGGAGGAGAGGCAGAGGCGGAAAGGCATACACATGAAGATTGCTCCAATTGAAGGAAAGAGCATCCACTTTCCAAGCTGTGGGATGAAACCTTTTTGTGCAAAACTTTGGCAGCTGATGGTTTAGTGGAGAAGCGAACAGATCTATGTCTGGAGTTCCCCATGACACTGTCAATTTCTGAAATACATGAGGATACAATTTCCACTCGTGGGGATCCATAATTTGTCTGCTCAACACATCTGCTAAGGAGTTCTGTGCTCCCGGCAGAAACCTTGCCTGAAGATTTAGCTGTAAACTGAGAGCAGTCTCCCACAAAATCATTGCTTGCCTGCATAGAGGATAAGAATGTGTTCCGCCTTGCTTGTTGATGTACCACATGACAGTTGTGTTGTCTGTTAGAATCAACACCTGCCCTGGAAGAAGTAAATCCTTGAAAGCTATTAATGCAAACTGGACTGCTAACATCTCTTTCAAGTTGATATGTAGATGTTGTAGTCTGGCAGGCCACTTGTCTTGTATCCACTTTCCATTCAGATGAGCTCCCCAAGCTTTGTCTGAGGCATCTGTCGTTAGAATCTGACTCGCCTCTGGCCGGGTCACAGAGAGTCCCTTGTTTAGGTGACATTCCTGAGCCCACCACAACAATTCCTTTTGAATGCAAGGTATTATTTGAATGACAGTGTCCAAATCCTGGCAGTGCTGTGTCCATACATTTTGAGATACCATTGTAGCTTCCTCATATGCAGTTTGGCATTGGGAAGCACCAGAATACAAGATGCCATGAACCCCAAGGCTTGAAGGACTGTCCTTGCAGTCAGCCTGGACTGATGAGACAACTGATGAAAGTAAAGGGAAAGATTCTTTTGTTTGTCCGGGGTCAAAAAGGCCATCTGGGATGCTGTATTCAGTCTCACACCCAGAAAGCACATGTCCTGAGAGGGTACTAGACTGGACTTTATTTCGTTCACAGAATACCCCAGGCATCTTAGCACTGCTATCACATAATCCAAATGATAAAGAAGCTCGTCCCTTCCTTGAGCCAGAATCAGGCAATCGTCCAAATAAGGATAGATCTGTATTCCTTTTAACCTGAGGAAAGCTATCACTGGAGCCAGAACCTTCGTGAACACTCTGGGCACAGTAGATAAGCCAAAGGGCAATGCAGAGAACTGATAATGAGAAGCCCCAGCTCGAAAACGCAGATACTTCCTGCAACTCAGTCTGATAGGAACATGAAGATAAGCCTCCTTGAGATCCAAGGTTACCATCCAATGATCTTTGCCCAGCAGAGGTAAAAGCTGCTGTAACGTCAACATTTTGAACTTGGGAATGTCCAGATAAGTGTTGAGGATAGATAAGTCCAAAATTGGTCTCCACGTGTTCCCTTTCTTTGGTACAAGGAACAGGCGAGAATAAAATCCTAGGCCCACTTCTGGCATAGGGACCGGCTGTATGGCCCCTATTTGGAGTAACAGAGAAATTTGCTTGTGAGCCTCTATTCTTTGTCGAGGAGGAACGTCTGGCATGCCTTTGAAAGGAGGCAAGGTATGAAAATAAAACCTGTAACCGTGGTAAATGATATCCAATACCCATCTGTCTTGGGTAATTAAACTCCAATTTTCTTTGAAAAGTGCCAACCTTCCTCCCAAAGGTGCTGCCAGACGAGCAGGTTCTGGCAGCTGAAAAGGTAGGTCATTGGGTCTGTTTACGAAAGGACTGACCCCTGCCCTCACCCGAAGACTGTGCAGGAGAACTCCCTGTTCTAGGCCTGAAAGAGCCCTGAGCTCTGCCCCTACCATGTCTAGATCTACCCCTAGACTGGGAATCATAAGAAGGATAGGTCCACCCCTTAGTAGGCCAATTTCTACTAAACTTTGGAGGCTGAACTTGCAAAAAATCTTTAACAGTCTGCATAGACTTAGACTTGTCTTCCATTTTCTTTAAGACTGTCTCAACAGGAGAACCAAACAACACATCAGATTGTAAAGGAGCATCTAAAATCCTTGTTTTAACATGGTCAGATAAATTCTGATCCCTCAGCCAGGCGTGCCTGCGAAGAACTGACCCAGTGGCAGCCACCCTAGACGAGGCCTGTACAGCATCAAAACCACATTGCAAAGAATGCTTACCCACCTGTTCAGAAACATGTACTAAATCTTGTAACTCTTTACAATCAATACCTTCCGCCAGAGCATCAACCTTAGACTTCAATTGAGAAAGGAGATAGTTTTGGTATTTCAACATGTGAAACTGGCAATTCAAAGCCCTCATAGCTAGAGTGGAGGAAGTATAAACTTTCTTTCCCCATCTATCCAAGGCCCTGGCCTCTTTATCTGAAGGAACCGGATTCTTGACAACAGAAGCCTTAACACCTTTAGGCCCCTGACTAACAGTTTCTGGGTCTGCCCTAGGACTCTTAAAAGATACTTATGAGCTTCAGGCACCCTGTAATACCTATCCGGTTTAACAGGAGCAGGAGGCAAAGAATCAGGATTAAGAGAAGCCTCTGTAAAAACATCTTCCACCACATCTAAAACAGGAGGTATAGCCAAAGGCCTATGCTGGGGTAAAAACAAAAATTCCCTAAGCCTTTTCCTGGAATCAGAGAAGTCCTGACCTTCCCACTTAAAATGCTCCCTCATGGAATGAAGAGTTTCTGAAAAGAAAAATCCTCAGGGGAGAAGCAGAAGGAGTAGAATCATCCACATCAGAATCAGAATAAGGGGAATACTCCTGCAAGTCTTCAGTCAAGACTCTGAAACATCCAAGCCTGCTCAAAACTCCCTAGCTCAGGTTCCACCCTAGGTCTCTTATCAGGAGGGGCAAAGAACCCTAATTAAAGTAATCAAATCTTCTGCCATTTTAAGCATATGCTTCTTGGGCACAGTTCCTGAAGAACTATGGGTGACACCAACTGAAGCTAAACCTGGCCTGCCTCTGGGAGAAGCCTTGGAAACAGAAGGAGAGGGCCTAACCACCCTAGGAAGGGAGGGGAGTATAGTAACCTGAGAAGCCCCATCAGCCTGACCTGCCTCCTGAGAGGCCACATCCTGCAATAACAAAGTCTCTCCCTGGGATCCCAAAGAAACCTCCGGTGGAACCACCGGCTCCACCGGCGCCTCTAAAGAACCGGCGTCCGGTACAGACGGTTCTTCTAGCCTAGGCTTAACTGCTTTGTCCTTGCGCTTCTTCGAAGAAGCGGGCGTCGGAGCCTCCGACGGCATTTTATAATTGCACCGCTTCCCGAAGACTAACCTGGCACAATCTAACCTTCTCTTTATAGTGCGCTTATTGAATCTAGCACAAGAGCGACACCCAACAACGTCGTGCTCAGGCCCTAAACAAGGAATACACAAAGTATGGTAGTCTCTATGCGGTATCTGTTTCCCACAAGAAATACAATTATTCACTTTTTCTGACATCCGGTAAACCACTGAGGCAAGAAAAAACTAAAATATTTCCCAACGGGGTACTTACCCAACTTTGACTCGGTCTGAAACTCCGAAACCGAACAATTTCAGAACGCCAACCGGCACTTGCAACGCTGCTTCTGCATCGGACCATGCGGCAAAAAAGACTGGGGATATGACGTCGGTCATGCGCATTTGTACCCTGACGTCCTGATGTCAGTCAAATGCGCCTTGAACGACGTCAGCCTTATACTTTGATATTCGGGCCGACCGAGGACAGCGGACTACCCCAAGTGTAAGGACTGCAGCAATGTGGGATGAAGAACATCTTGCCTTTTGTTATAATGAATGAGAGTGCACCAGCCTTGCCTTTTGTTGTAACTAATGAGAGTGCACCAACCTTGCCTTTTGTTATAACTAACGAGAGTGCACCAACCTTGCCTTTTGTTATAACTAATGAGAGTGAACCAAACTTGCCTTTTGTTATAACTAATGAGAGTGCACCAACCTTGCCTTTTGTTATAATGAACGAGAGTGCACCAACCTTGCCTTTTGTTGTAACTAATGAGAGTGCACCAACCTTGCCTTTTGTTGTAACTAACGAGAGTGCACCAACCTTGCCTTTTGTTATAACTAATGAGAGTGCACCAACCTTGCCTTTTGTTATAACTAACGAGAGTGCACCAACCTTGCCTTTTGTTATAACTAATGAGAGTGCACCAACCTTGCCTTTTGTTATAACTAACGAGAGTGCACCAACCTTGCCTTTTGTTATAACTAATGAGAGTGCACCAACCTTGCCTTTTGTTATAACTAATGAGAGTGCACCAACCTTGCCTTTTGTTATAACTAATGAGAGTGCACCAACCATGCCTTTTGTTATAACTAATGAGAGTGCACCAACCGTGCCTTTTGTTATAACTAATGAGAGTGCACCAACCTTGCCTTTTGTTACAACTAATGAGAGTGCACCAACCTTGCCTTTTGTTGTAACTAATGAGAGTGCGCAAACCTTGCCTTTTGTTATAACTAATGAGAGTGCACCAACCTTGCCTTTTGTTGTAACTAATGAGAATGCACCAACTGTGCCTTTTGTTATAACTAATAAGAGTGCACCAACCTTGCCTTTTGTTATAACTAAGGAGAGTGCACCAACCTTGCCTTTTGTTATAACTAAGGAGAGTGCACCAACCTTGCCTTTTGTTATAACTAATGAGAGTGCACCAACCTTGCCTTTTGTTATAACTAATGAGAGTGCACCAACCTTGCCTTTTGTTATAACTAATGAGAGTGCACCAACCTTGCCTTTTGTTATAAGTAATGAGAGTGCACCAACCTTGCCTTTTGTTATAACTAATGAGAGTGCACCAACCTTGACTTTTGTTGTAACTAATGAGAATGCACCAACTGTGCCTTTTGTTATAACTAATAAGAGTGCACCAACCTTGCCTTTTGTTATAACTAATGAGAGTGCACCAACCTTGCCTTTTGTTACAACTAATGAGACTGCACCAACCTTGCCTTTTGTTATAACTAATGAGAGTGCACCAACCTTGCCTTTTGTTATATCAAATGAGAGTGCACCAACCTTGCCTTTTGTTATAACTAACGAGAGTGCACCAACCTTTCCTTTTTGTTATAATTAATGAGAGTGCACCAACCTTGCCTTTTGTTATAACTAATGAGAGTGCACCAACCTTGCCTTTTGTTATAACTAACGAGACTGCACCAACCTTGCCTTTTGTTATAACTAACGAGAGTGCACCAACCTTGCCTTTTGTTATAACTAATGAGAGTGCACCAAACTTTCCTTTTGTTATAACTAACGAGAGTGCACCAACCTTGCCTTTTGTTATAACTAACGAGAGTCCACCAACCTTACCTTTTGTTATAACTAACGAGACTGCACCAAC
>NC_056740.1:271312570-271391190 GCF_019279795.1 Protopterus annectens
TGATCCCCATTTTGGTGCTGGCAGATTGAGTGCTGTGTACGGTATTCGCGACAGCTGTCTGGCTTTGTATGGGGAGTGTCTACTGTAGTCCCTATCTGTATTTCCTGTGTTATGCCTCACTGCAGCTGTGTGGTTACACCAGGTTTGCAGTTATGGGTGCCATCTTGGTCCTACGCTTGTCCATCCCTAGCGATTGCCTACTGGACACTGGTATGGAGCAGTACACATTTCACACCTGCATTTAGCATTAGTCAGTGGATGCTTTGCACAATCAGTGGGGAGTAAGGCACGTGCTACTCCCACATCCCTCCCACGGTGCGGGACAACGTATTATCTGCCAAACAACACCGAGCCCCGTTTCTGCATACCCAGGATCCCATGGCTGCAACCCTCAATGGTACCCATTACACATCCGGCATGTGTGCGGGAATGGGATGTGGACGCACCTCTATGGACTCTACAATCTGGGAATATCTGTTCATATGTCCTGCATTCCGTGGACAGTTGTCTTCAACCCTGAACACGCTGGGGGTGCATATGTCTGGCTGTACCGTAGTCACGGCTGTCAGTTCTTCTGGGTCTCTCGATGGCAGCTGGTTGACATTGCGTACGGATGAATCTCTGGGGTCCTACTATGAACACCATTGTGCATATGTACAGTGTAGACCTTGTTGGACTGTGTCCATCTGGCTAGTGGGTTTGACTGCTGCTGTATGTTCCCCAATCGCGGATGTCTGCTTGCTACCCATATTATGTAGTGCTACGTTAACCAGGTTATTCTAAACTGAAACCGGATGGTGTAAATCCAATGATGCAGGCTAGGAAATGCTTAAAGTAATCCTCAGATGTCCCATTAGGATATTTCTGCCACTGTATTGTCAAAATGACACAACCAAAACATGTAGATCCTATTAATTCATTGAAGGATGTTCTTTATTGGTGGGAACACCATAGTTTAAGGATCGTATGGCTTTCCTAGCTGACGTTGTTGGTGTGCCATTGGTATGTGTTCCACAGGTCACCCATTTGTTCCACGGTATGGAAGCGAGTGATCCCCATTTTGGTGCTGGCAGATTGAGTGCTGTATGCCGGCATTCGCGGCGGTCTGACTTTGTATGTGGAGTCTCTACTGTGGTGCGTATCTCTGTGGCCTGTGTTTTGCCTTACTGCAGCGGTGTGATTCCACCAGGTTTGCAGTTATGGGTGCCATCTTGGTCCTACGCTTGTCCATCCATGGGAACTGCCTAATGGACACTGGTATAGAGCAGTACACATTTCACAGCTGCATTTAGCATTCTCCAGTGGATGATTTGCATTATCAGTGCGGAGTAAGGCATATGCCATACCCACATCCCTCCCACGGGCGGGACAATGGATCATCTGCCAAACAACACCGAGCCCCATTTCTGCATACCCAGGATCCCATGGCTGCAACCCTCAATGGTACCCATTGCACATCCTCCATGTGTGCGGGAATGGGATGTGGACGCACTTCTATGGACTCTACAATCTGGGGATTTCTGTTCATATGTCCTGCATTTCATGGACAGTTGTCATCAACCTTGAACATGCTGGTGGTGCATATATCTGGCTGTACCGTAGTCACGGCTGTCACTTCATTTGGGTCTCCCGATGGCAGCTGGTTGACATTGCGTAGATACATTTTGGGTCCTACAATGGACACCAATGTGCATATGTAAAGTGTAGAACTTGTTGGACTGTGTCCATCTGGCCAGTGGGTTTGACTGCTGCTGTATGTTCCCCAATCACGGATGTCTGCTTGCTACCCATATTATGTAGTGCTACGTTAACCAGGTTATTCTAAACTGAACCCAAATGGTGTAAATCCAATGATGCAGGCTAACAATTGCTTTAACTAATCCTCAGATATCCCATTAGGACATTCCGCCACTGTATTGTCAAATTAACAACCAAAACATGTAGATCCTATTAATTCATTGAAGGATGTTCTTTATATGCATGGACGCCATAGCTTAACCATCCTATAACCTTCCTAGTTGACGTTGTTGGTGTGCCATTAGTATGTGTTCCGCAGGTCGCCCATTTGTTCCGCGGTATGGAAGCGAGTGATCCCCATTCTCTTGCTGGCAGATTGAGTGCTGTGCGCCGGTATTCGCCGGCGGTCTGACTTTGTATGTGGAGTCTCTGCTGTAGTCCCTATCTGTATTCCCTGTGTTTTGCCTTACTACAGCTGTGTGATTCCACCAGGTTTGCAGTTATGGGTGCCATCTTGGCCGTTTTTTTGTCCATCCTTGGGAAATGCCTACTGGACACTGGTATAGGGCTGTACCCATTTCACAGCTGCATTTAGCATTTTCCGGTGGATGATTGTCATTATTGGTGGGGGGTAAGGCATGTGCTATACCCACATCCCTCCCACGGGGCGGGACAATGGATTATCTGCCAAACAACACCGAGCCCCATTTCTGCATACCCACGATGCCATGGCTGCAGCCCTCGACGGTACCCATTATACATTCTTCATGTGTGCGGGACTGAGATGTGAATGCACATCTATGGACACGGCCATATGGGTTTTTCTGCTCATATGTTCTGCATTTCATGGACACCTGTCATCAACCTTAAACACGCTGGTGGTGCATATGTCTAACTGTGCTGTAGTCATGGCTGTTACGCCTTCAGCGTGGGTCTCCATCGCAGCACGTTGACATTGCATAGGGTTAATTTTGGGTCCTACAATGGACACCAATGTGCATATGTAAAGTGTAGAACCTGTTGGACTGTGTCCATCTGGCTAGTGGGGTTGACTGCTGCTGTATGTTCCCCAATCGGATGTGTGTTTGACTACACATATTATGTAGTGCTACGACATCCAGGTCTTTCAAACCTGAAACCAAATGGTGTACATCCAAAGATGCAGGTTGGCAACTGCTTTGCATAATCCTCAGAAGTCCTATTGGGAAATATCCACCACTGTATTGTCAAAATAACACCACCATGACATGTGGATCCTATTAATTCATTGAAGGATGTTCTTTATATGTGGGTACGCCATAGCTTGACCATCCTATAACCTTCCTAGTTGACGTTGTTGGTGTGCCATTAGTATGTGTTCCGCAGATCGCCCATTTGTTCCATAGTATGGAAGCGAGTGAACCCCATTTTCTTGCTGGCAGATTGAGTGCGGTCTGGCTTTGTATGGGGGGTGTGTACTGTGGTCCCTATCTGTATTTTCTGTGTTATGCCTTACTGCAGGTGTGGAGTTACACCGGGTTTGCAGTTATGGGTGACCATCTTGGTCGTACGTTTGTCCATCCATGGGAATTGCCTACTGGACACTGGTATAGGGCTGTACACATTTCACAGCTGCATTTAGCATTCTCCGGTGGATGATTTGCATTATTAGTGGGGAGTAAGGCATGTCCTATACCCACATCCCTCCCACGGGGCGGGACAATGGATTATCTGCCAATCAACACCGAGCCCCATTTCTGCATACCCACGATCCCATGTCTGCAACCCTCGACGGTACCCATTACACATTCTTCATGTGTGCGGGAATGAGATGTGGGCCACATCTATGGACTCGGCAACCTGGGAGTCCTATTCATATGTCCTGCATTTCATGGACACTTGTCATCAACCTTGAACACGCTGGTGGTGCATATCTAGCTGTGCTGTAGTCATGGCTGTCAGTTCTTCTGGGTCTCTCGATCACCGGTTCACATTGCATAGGGATAAATTTTGGGTCCTACAATGGACACCAATGTGCATATGTAAAGTGTAGAACTTATTGGACTGTGACCATCTGGCCAGTGGGTTTGACTGCTGCTGTATGTTCAGCAATCACGGATGTCTGTTTGAGTACCCATATTATGTAGTGCTACGTAAACGGGTCTTTCAACCACTGAACCCAAATGGTGTAATTCCAATGATGCAGGCTAACAATTGCTTTAACTAATCCGCAGATATACCATTGGGACATTCCCGCCTCTGTATTGTCAAATTAACACGACCAAAACATGTAGATCCTATTAATTCATTGAAGGATATTCTTTATATGTGGAGTGCGCCATAGCTTAACCATCCTATAACCTTCCTAGTTGACGTTGTTGGTGTGCCATTAGTATGTGTTCCGCAGATCGCCCATTTGTTCCGCGGTATGGAAGCGAGTGATCCCCATTCTCTTGCTGGCAGATTGAGTGCTGTGTACACGGTATTCGCATGCGGTCTGGCTTTGTATGGGGGGTGTGTACTGTGGTCCCTATCTGTATTCCCTGTGTTATGCCTTACTTCAGCTGTGTGATTCCACCAGGTTTGCAGTTATGGGTGCCATCTTGGTCGTAGACTTGTCCATCCATGGGAACTGCCTAATGGACACTGGTATAGGGCTGTACACATTTCACAGCTGCATTTAGCATTCTCCGGTGGATGATTTGCATTATTAGTGGGGAGTAACGCATTTGCTATACCCACATCCCTCCCACAGGGCGGGACGATGGATTATCTGCCAATCAACACCGAGCCCCATTTCTGCATACCCACGATCCCATGGCTGCAACCCTTGACAGTACCCATTGCACATCCTCCATGTGTGCGGGAATGGGATGTGGACGCACATCTATGGACTCGACAATCTGGGGATTTCTGTGCATATGTCCTGCATTTCATGGACAGTTGTCATCAACCTTGAACATGCTGGTGGTGCATATATGTAGCTGTGCCGTAGTCACGGCTGTCACTTCATCTGGGTCTCTCGATCGCAGCCGGTTGACATTGCGTACGGATACATTTTTGGGTCCTACAATGGACACCAGTGTGCATATGTAAAGTGTAGAACTTATTGGACTGTGTCCATCTGGCCAGTGGGTTTGACTGCTGCTGTATGTTCAGCAATCACGGATGTCTGTTTGAGTACCCATATTATGTAGTGCTACGTAAACCGGGTTTTCCGCCACTGAACCCAAATGGTGTAATTCCAATGATGCAAGCTAACAATTGCTTTAACTAATCTGCAGATATCCCATTGGGACATTCCCGCCTCTGTATTGTCAAATTAACACGAACAAAACATGTAGATCCTATTAATTCATTGAAGGATGTTCTTTATATGTGGGTACGCCATAGCTTAACCATCCTATAACCTTCCTAGTTGACGTTGTTGGTGTGCCATTAGTATGTGTTCCTCCGGTCGCCCATTTGTTCCGCGGTATGGAAGCATGTGATCCCCATTCTCTTGCTGGCAGATTGAGTGCTGTGTACGCCGGTATTCGCACGGTGGTCTGACTTTGTATGTGGAGTCTCTACTGTAGTCCCTATCTGTATTCCCTGTGTTTTGCCTTACTACAGATGTGTGATTCCACCAGGTTTGCAGTTATGGGTGCCATCTTGGCCGTACGTTTGTCCATCCATGGGAACCGCCTAATGGACACTGGTATAGGGCTGTACACATTTCACAGCTGCATTTAGCATTCTCCGGTGGATGATTTGCATTATTAGTGCGGAGTAACGCATATGCCATACCCACATCCCTCACACGGGGCGGGACAACGGATCATCTGCCAATCAACTCCGAGACCCATTTCTGCATACCCATGATCCCATGGCTGCAACCCTCGACAGTACCCATTGCACATCCTCCATGTGTGCGGGAATGGGATGTGGACGCACATCTATGGACTCGACAATCTGGGGATTTCTGTGCATATGTCCTGCATTTCATGGACAGTTGTCATCAACCTTGAACACGCTGGTGGTGCATATATGTAGCTGTGCCGTAGTCACGGCTGTCACTTCATCTGGGTCTCTCGATCGCAGCCGGTTGACATTGCGTACGGATAAATTTTTGGGGTCCTACAATGGACACCAATGTGCATATGTAAAGTGTAGAACATGTTGGACTGTGTCCATCTGGCCAGTGGTTTTGACCGCTGCTGTATGTTCCCCAATCGCGGATGTGTGTTTGACTACCCATATTATGTTGTGCTACGAAACCCATGTTTTACTACGATTAACCCAAATGGTGTTAATGTAATGCTGCAGGTTGGCAACTGCTTTAAGTAAACCTCAGAAGGCCCAGTAGGACATATATGCCACTGTATTGTCAATATAACACAGCCAGAACATGTAGACCCTATTAATTCATTGAAGGATGTTCTTTATAAGCGGGAACGCCAGTGTTTAAACATCCTATGACCTTCCTAGTTGACATTGTTGGTGTGCCATTGGTATGTGTTCCACTGGTCGCCCATTTGTTCCGCAGTATGGCAGCGAGTAATCCCCATGTTGTTGCTGGCAGATTGAGTGCTGTATGCGCGGTATTCATACAGGCGGTCTGGATTTCTATGGGGAGTGTCTACTGTAGTTGCCATCTGCATTTCCTGTGTTATGCCTTACTGCAGCTGTGTAATTCCACGGGCTTGCAGGTATGGGTGCCATCCTGGTAGGCTTGTCCATCCATGGGGATTGCCTACTGGACACTGTTATGGCCTGTACACATTCCACACCTGCATTTAGCATTATCCGGTGGATGCTTTGCATTATTAGTGGGGAGTAGGTCATGTGCTACACCCACATCACTCCCACGGGGCGGGACAACGGATTATCTGCCAAACAACACCGAGCCCCATTTCTGCATACCCAAGATCCCATGGCTGCAACCCTCGACAGTACCCATTACACATCCTTCATGTGTGGGACTGGGATGTGGACGCACATGTATGGACACGTCGATCTGGGGATTTCTGTTCATATGTCCTGCATTTCATGGACACCTGTCATCAACCTTAAACACGCTGGTGGTGCATATGTCTAACTGTGCCATAGTCATGGCTATCGCATCATCTGGTGGATGAACGCTGGATGGAATTCTGTTAGGAGAAATTTTTGGGTCCTACAATGGACACCAATGTGCATATGTAAAGTTAGATGTTGCTGGACTGTGTCCAACTGGCCAGTGGTTTTGACTGCTACTGTATGTTCCCCAATTGCGGATGTCTGTTTGACTACCCATTCTACGTGGTGCTACGTAAACCAGGTGTTTTAGAACTGTGAACAAATGGTGTACATCCAAAGATGCAGGTTAGCAACTGCTTTAAATAAACCTCAGACGTCCCAATAGGGAATATCCATCACTGTCTTTTCAACATAACACCACCAGAACATGTTGATCCCCTATGTATTCATTGAAGCATGTTTTCTTTATAGGTGGGAACGCCATAGTTTACATGTCCTAGTTGACGTTGTTGGTGTGCCATTAGTATGTGTTCCACAGGTCGCCCATCTGTTCCGCAGTATGGTAGCGAGTGCTCCCCATTTTGTTGCTGGCAGATTGAGTGCTGTGTACGCCGGTGTTTACGCGGTCCAACTTTGTATGGGGAATGTCAACTGTAGTCCCTATGTGTATTTCCTGTGTTATGCCTTACTGCGGCTGTGTAATTCCACCGGGTTTGCAGTTATGGGTGCCATCTTAGTCATACGCTTGTCCATCCATGAGAATTGCCTACTGGACACTGGTATAGGGCTGTACACATTTCACACCTGCATTTAGCATTCTCTGGTGGATGCTTTGCATTATTAGTGGGGAGTAAGGCAGGTGCTATGCCCACATCCCTCCCACGGGGCGGGACAATGGATTATCTGTCAAATGACACCGAGCCCTGTTTCTACATACCCAGGATCCCTTGGCTGCAACACTGGACAGTACCCATTACACATCCTTCATGTGTGCAGGACTGGGATGTGGACGCACTTTTATGGACTCAGAATTCTGGGGATTTCTGTGCATATGTGCTGCATTTCATGGACAGTTGTCATCAACATTGAACACGCTGGTGGTGCATATGTCTAGCTGTGCCGTGGTCACAACTGTCGCTTCTCCTGGTTGGACGATGAAGGCTGGCAGGTATTCCGTACGGGACAATTTTTGGGTCCTACAATGGACACCAATGTGCATATGTAAAGTGTAGAGCTTGTCGGACTGTGTCCATGTGGCCAGTGGTTTTGACTGCTGCTGTGTGTTCACCAATCGCGGATGTCTGCTTGACTACCCATAGTGTGTAGTGCTATGGAAACCATATTTTCCAAAACTGGAACCAAATGGTGTACATCCAATGATGCAGGTTAACAACCGCTTTAATTAATCCCCAGAGGTCCCAGTAGGGAAGTATCGCCACTTTATTGTTAGAATGACACCACCATACCAGTTAAATCACGAGCACTTTGGCCCGGTCTTACCGGCCATTTGCAAGTGTAATTAGCAGACACGTGTCAATACATGTATAATAATACATATTGTAATACCGATGTTAATCTATGTTATTTGGACAATGGCTTCTGCTATTGACATACGTTGCTGTGGGTGTTGCCGGTTACCATACACATGGCTTTCTCAAAGGCCAAATTCATAATTCTGAACACTACTGTGGTCTCCTTTAAGGACCCTGAGCCAGTGGTCAACAGTACTCAAGCCACTGCATCATTTACATATGCCTTCTACCAGTACCTACAGGAATGCATGGATCAGGCATTCCCTTACCCAACTGTGGTTCATTGTACCAATGCCAAGCATCCAGTGTGGTGTACCCCAGCCATACACAAGCTGTACAATGAGAGGAGGTGGCTACTACAAGGCAGAGCAGACACCTTGTGAGGTATGACACCCTTGCTCATTATATGTGAAGAGCTACAGGCTGTCATGACATAGTCCGGGGCAGGTTCCACAGATATATCTCCAAGGACTCGGCAGACAATCATACAGCCTTCATTTGCTATGCTGGACACCTGGGAGGTAACTCACACATATGCTCTGACTGGGTTCACAATGATGTGGAGTTTACTGAACATACACACATTGCCAACATACGGGCTGGCAGGTTCAGTGAAGACATCTCCACCCCCCCCCACATGGAGAGATGTCTGTACCAGCGGTTTGTGGTCCCCGAATGTTCTGTAACACACGGGTGGGACATGCTCTCTCCAGGGTAGTGAACACAGCATCCATGGGACCAGCTGGTGTCCTGACTGTGTACTCCGCGATCTCATTGAGGAATTAGACCCACAGTTAGGACAGCTGTTTATTCTTAGCCTCACCTCGGTAGCATGCCCAAGTTGTGTCGCACGGCGACTGAAGTCCCACTTCACAGGGCCAGTGCCTCCACTGACCCTGGTTATTACTGTCCCATTACCATGAGAAGACTTATCTGCAAAGACATGGGGAGGGATCATACTGCGGGCTGTAGATGACGACATAGGGGACCTGCATACTTTGCATCCAACCCAGTTTGGCTTGGTCAGGGACGGTTCATGCGTTTAAATCCTGGTTGACGTTTTAGGGACAGTCACCGAGGCCATTGATGGGGGTCTTGCAGTCCATACAGCCTACCTCGACCTGGCAAAGGCCTTCAACACAATACCCCCTCGGTATCATTGATAAACCCATCGGCTTGGATGTGAACACGTATCGCATGGGATGGGTTGCAAACTGGCTAGGTGACACGACCCACGCGGTCATAGTTGCTGGCAGCATGTCGGACTTACTGCCTGTCACAGGCGGTGTCCCACGGGCTCTGCCCTGGGTCCACTCTTTTCTACATCTACATTTCCACAGTACAAGCACACACAGGGGTGTTATGGCTGACATTGTTTGTAGATGACTGCGAACCGGGTGCCATAGTGGGACGGACATCTGACACAGATATCCTTCAAAGGGGCCTCCCAGATATGGATATCTGCTGTCAGGGACATGGCCTACAGCTAAATGCCAGGTAATGCATAGTCATACCCGTCGGGAAGAATGAGGTCACCCCTGTCCGGCATATGGGTGGCAGTCCACTGATTATGGGGGTAATTACCAGGGATCTGGGGACCCAGGTTGTCGGTCACCATTCGTTCGACACACACGTTGCTATCGTGGTTCGGTAGAACTTCTACATTGCCCACCTGATCGTGCAGGGATTCACATCTAGATCAGGGTAGGTCATCGTCTCTTTGTACTCATTACGTGTTACACCTATGATTGAGTACATTGCCCCATTCGGAGGGTATCTGACCCGACACCTACAGCAGCTGGGAAGGCCCCATAGGTTAATCGTCAGACAGATGCAGGGTGTCAGGGATTTGTGTTATGCTGCCCCACTGTTAGGACTCCTGCTCCATTCAGTCACATACCTCTTGTTCGGTGTT
This sequence comes from Protopterus annectens, assembly GCF_019279795.1. Taxonomy (NCBI): domain Eukaryota; kingdom Metazoa; phylum Chordata; order Ceratodontiformes; family Protopteridae; genus Protopterus; species Protopterus annectens. Next base: position 271,322,735 of record NC_056740.1, read on the forward strand.
GACCTGTGCCTGACATACGAGGCCAGGTCGACCCATATTTGATGACTATGCTTCACCTACTGGATCTACATCCCTCGGAACCACAAGGGCAGGTGACGTGAACCTTGACACGGTCATTAATAGGATGTGTTGGAGTGACACATACGTCACCCAGACACTCACTATGCTGTGGATCTACATCACAGTACATGTGGGGCAGAGAACCTTGCTAGCCTTGTTCGAGGGGGATCTTGTCCGTTGGATGGGGAATTGCAGATATATCCCAGGGATTACATCATTGTCACTGCTTGACAGAGGTACAGCAATATAATAGGCATTTTATCTCCGGACCGGAAGGTTGGCAAAGGAATCCTAACTATGGCCTAGGGTTATGGCTGCCCTTGGGTAGATAGCCTACTCTGTACCTATGGACCTATGAACCTATGTTCATAGTTTGTCCCATTCACACTTGTCTATCCCCTATCCTCTTTCTCATGTGTATATTTCTGTGGCACGTGATTGACCTCTGTATTACCTGCAGGTATGCTGTCTACAGTGCACATACGTCACGGTTGATTACAGTGTATCTGTGTCCCTACCTCTGTGATACTGAGGACTACCACACATCCTTCACAGCATTACATGCATATGTCCATTCTATTATTCTTTGGCCTACGGGGGGGGTGTTGAGGCAACGGTTACACGTGTCCCTGTTTGTGCGCACGTCATGGTGGTCTTTGACCAGCCTCCATTGCAGTCGTGGGATAGACGGTAGTGTTGGTGTGTGTTTGGCATGTGTTTTCACTGCCGGTACATCTGTGGGAGGTGGGGTTGGCACATGTTCCTCTTTGCAGGGGGCCCCATCCTGGACTTTTGTGTCATGCATCTACACTTGGCACGTGCCATATGTCCTGTGCTATTCCCACAGTCGTGTATGCCTTCATGCATTACTACTGCATGTTACTGGCTGTTTGTATGTGGTACACATGGCTATTATGGTGGTTGGCTTGGCCTATTCCCATGCTATGACATACCCATCCATCCGGGCATATGCATGTTATTCCGTCCTTTGCGTTGGCCGTGGGTGTTTGGCCATCCGGCAACGCTACTCTCAACATGTGATGTCCCACCTTCCCCTTCTGTGCCTGTGGCACCCTGTTAGGGCGTCCTGTTTGGTAGGCAGATGTTCCGCTATATGTGTTGTGTTTGACATGTCTGCATAGCTAATCATCGGTACAGTGGTTGAACATACCGCCTTGTCCAGATGTGTACAGTTATGTGCACCGTGGCATGTGCACGCCTATGGGGTTTCGACAGGTCCATATCACATGCGGGATGTACACATTCTGCTGACACATTCACATGCAGCCATTTGGATATCTGTACCTGAGGTGGGTTGTTAACATGTGGGGTACATATTTGCCCGCATGGCACTGCCTAAGACAATACTTCTTACCACATTTCAGGTATGCCCATTGTGTGTAGGTGTGTAGCTGCGCAAGGCTGCTAGCTGGGTTGGGTGCACAGTCGTACATGGGTGTGGGATACATGCTATGATGGGGCTATTGTGTATTACATTTGCATGCATGAGTTCTGCTTCTGGATATTATGCTTAGACATACGCCGTCCTATGTGTATGCGACGAGCACATTGCTGGGTGTGGTACATGTTGCTATGCACATGTTTGCCTGTGTTTAGGGTATCTTGTTTCCTTCTTGTTGTTATATCGACACGGCTACCCGGCTGTGTACTCTCACTACTGCTGGTGACCATGCCCATGTTGCTACTTCTATGTCGGTGCGGCGCGCTGACATGCTGCGGTACACCTTCACTGGATATGCCCACTGACAGTGCATTGCGGGACGGACACGGTATTACGCGTATCCTTTGTTCCTTGGACGGGTACACTTAGGGCTTCGTGGGTTGATGTTTGGTTCTCCGTTTTGTTGGGACAGGTACTATGTTGCATAGTCTGCGTACGTTTCATTCTCCACGGGCCTTGGCTGGTGCGGTTACTATTACGGGCGGCCTGTGGAAGTCAGCACTTTAGGTTGCTCATCGCCTGCCGGCTTGGCCACGCCTCCAGATGCATCCTACTTGGACTCGCTCACGTGCCCTACGCACGTGTCTGTGGTTGCGGTGCGCACTCATTACTATGCATATGGTGCTGCTACGCCGACTATTCACTGCACCGCCGGCGCAAGCCTTACACCGGCCTTGCGCCGAGCTTCATGAATCCCAGGGATGGTCTATAATCTAACAACTTCTAATTTTCATAAAATACTTTTTAAAAACATTCATAATTATTTCACTCTACTTATATTAATAGTAAATCCAATAAGTTGGAAAGTTAGAATTTATGGAACACTTATCAAATTCTAGTAATTTTTTAGAATTTATATATTACCTAAATGAAAAAAAATGGATTATTTGGATATAACAAATCTAAAGGAAAAAGAGGGATGTTTTAGATAAAAAATATTTAGAAAGGAGACCTTTGCTAATTCCTATTTGGCATTTAACAGCGCGCACCTCTTTTACCAGAAAAAAGGAATGTTTAAAGGGCAATATGTGAGAAGAAGTAAGATAGCATCAAAGGACACTGAGTTTGAGACTGAATGTGATAAGTTACATGGTATGTTTAAGGATAGAGGGCACCCAGTATGGTTGATCAAGAAAGTGGAAGAAGAGGTTATAAAAGAAAGGAAGGGGAGATTTATGCCGATACTTGGCAAGGATATTATAGAAAATGAGGAAGTTAAAGTAGCCAGGGTAATGGATGTCATAAAGGGGAATTTTGTTATTGATTATAATGGAGACGCTGAAGTAATAAGTAGGAAAATAGAAGAAGGATGGACAAGATTTATTGCCACGTCTGACGTGAAGTTATTTTTAAGAACCCATTTAAATGCACATATCATAAAGGAAAAAGTATTAAACATATTTTGGAGACCAATAAGAAGGAAGGCTCAGATTTTAGTAATAGAAAGTCGGTACATTTAAATGTGGACATTGTCCACAATGCTGTCATATACATAAAAGGGATGTAGTATATTTGAGATGTAGGGACAGGTTGATTAACAGCAAACATTTTGTGAATTGTGAGACTAGTGGAACAGTATACCTAGCATTGTGTGGGAAATGTGAAGCATTCTAAATAGGAAAATCAGAAAGAAAGCGGAAGAATAGAATGTATGAACATAATTATGAAATAAAAAATAAATGTAAGACAAATGTATTGTTTTGACACAAACAACAATGTGAGGAAGCTACATTTACATTCTTTGTTTTGGAAGTGGTACCTAAGGACATTATTGGGGGGTCCTTGGGAAGCACGTTTAGAGTATAGGGAACTTTTCTGGCAGTTGACTTTGGAAGCAAATATTCTGTCAGGGTTAAATGATACAATTTCATTAAAACCTGTCCTAAAACTCAGAGCCGCAAAGTTATAAAAATTATTGTATGTTCTTACAAGTTTTGATAAGTTTCATTCCTGTTAATGTATTTTGTGATATTCTGGTATTAATTCAAGTACCTGAATGTAATATTTGATTGCAGTTTTTTGTTTTGTCCACTAGAGGGGGTTATTGAATTTACTATTAATATAAGTTGTTGTCTTTCGGCTTTTCCCGGTTAGGGGTCGCCACAGCAGAACTCCGGTCCGCTAATGATTGGCAGTAGATTTTCACGGTGCCGAGTTGCCAGCTCGACACCCAACCTCCAACAAAGGCACGCCCATTCATGCATGTCTTTTCAAACGCCACTCGACCCGTGGGAAGGACATGCAGACTCCACATAGAAGGCACTCCCTGCATACTAGCTGAAAATCAAATGGGAGAACCTCTTGCTGTGAGGCAACAACACTACCACTGCACCACCGCGGATTATTTACTATTAATATAAGTAGAGTGAAATAATTATGAATGTTTTCAAAAAGTTTTTTATGAAAATTAGAAGTTGTTAGATTATAGACTGTATTTAGTATTTATTAGAACAGTATTTTAGTGTTAATCTATTTAATGTATAATATTGTTTTATTTGTAAAAAATATGTAAAAAGTTTTATATGAATTTTATTGAGGGTAATTGATTAATTATGGTATAATTGGTAATGAAAGGAGAGTTTATTGAAGTATTTAAACTGCTAAGAAGGAGAGGTATGCATTACATCTGAGGAAGTCCTGTGAATAGACAAGAACGCTGTTGTGATAACAGGGAGAGGGTTAATGTACTGCTTTTTATATTGCAAACTCTGTGGATTAATAAACTGTTGAATTACTAAGAAGGTGTGCCGTGAGCTTCATCCAGGTCCCCTTGAATCTACCTTGCTGATCCCCTCCCTTATATACTGTGCCCCTCTGTTCACCAATCTCCAACTTGGCCTACGATCCAAACTTGAATGCTGCTACCACAAAATCTGCAAATTTGCAACCAATTCAAAGAACTCATCCCACCACTGTCACTCCATCCTCCCCCTCAGTTGGCTCGAATACCCAACTATCTCAGTTACCTACAACTCGTCATTGCCCACAAGCTAATTTTTAAACCTGCAGACTGCCCATCTCTCACCACTTCCTTAAAAACCTAAATAACCACACGTTCACTGAGATCCTTAAACCAAAATCTCCTCCAGGTCTACAAACCATCACGGCCACCTGGCCAACTACTAATGTCATTTTCCTTAGCTAAACAGTGGAACTCTCTCCCTCCTCACCTACACAACCTACCTAAACATATGAAATTCAAATCACAGCTTTTCTGTCATCTATCATCAAAATGGGAATGCCCATGTCATGCTCCAACATAAACCACTATAAACCACCCCTCTTGTTACTCTCCACTGAAATCTACTCTTATTAAATCACAACTACTGCTTCTAGCAGCTGTATTTTTTACAAATGTCCTTGCTAAGATCTCTGACAAAATGTCTAGGTTTCCTGTAAATGAACACCCTACCTAGCTTCTAAGGGCTAGCAGCCATTGTCTTTAAGTACTCTATGACCTCATGGCCAATCGCTTATTCCTTGTAAATATGTTGTATTTTAAACCTTCTCTACATACTATTGTGTGTTTTTACAACATTTAATCATTTTAACTGTAATTCTTGGAGCTTTTCTCCCTGGGCCTCCACTGAAAACGGACTCATTATGGCCCAGTGGACTTCCCCGGTCATCAAACTTAAATAAATAAGTAAATAAAATAAATAAAAAATATTACCACAGGACTGCCCCAGTACTACTAATGGAGAGAGTCTGCTCCAAAATGATTTATCCCATGCATGGGTCTTCAGTTTTCTATGGTATGATCTCAGTTATTTTTATTAGGGTAATATATAATTATCGACCATGGGATGGGGAAGGCCAGTCTATAACAAAATGGGGTAGGTTATTTGAGCACAAAAAGGGAAATTGTCTAGACTTAAAATGGCCCACAAAGGCAGCTACCCTAGTACTTACCTATCATCCTATGAGCTTATGAACCATACTGCCGCTAATCATGATTCTGAACTGTCCAGACTTTTGCAGAATGCCTCTTATATTATTTATATTTTTGCCTGTCTCATGAGCAAACTAAACTAGCATATTCTAATAGAAAGCTAGTCACTCAAGAAGACTCGAGCGGCTGGACTTCTTTCTACTGGGATATGTTCAATTTACAATGGGCACACTGACTAGGTGTCCAATCAGTGTGCACTATTTTTAATACTAATGGGCATATATTGTATATTTTATTGGATGAATCTGTATTCATTTTTTAAAGGCATAATAGTCTGTTATCAGCAAAGTCTTCCTACAATAGACTTATCAGCCTTCATGATTTATTTTAATTTGGTATAGCACAACAGTAGTGTTATGATAAATCCTGTTACAAGTGCACTCTGCTTTTTTTCATTTTTTTCAGGTTAATGCAGCTAAAGTTAGAAGATATAAGTAAGTTATGGAGTGGGGTGTCAAAAGCCTTTCCATGAGGTCCCTTGTACATACACTTCTCTTTTTTTTTTTTACTCCTGCACTAGTTTCTTCCTCAGATCTGAGGCCCCCTGCACATATACAGTTTCTCCTTCTAGCCACTAATCTAATCATGCCATATTATTTTCAAATGATTACCTATAACCTTAATTCCCTTACTGCATTCCTCTTGATTTTTTATCGTTGTTTTTCCTTTTACACCCTTATTATTATATTTTTGTATATAGTTATGTTTAATTCCATTGAGTACATTATTTTTTTTTCTTATGCATTGTATTCATAATATTGTTTTGCTCTGTATTATTGTAAACTTGTCTCTACTTGTTTGTCTTTTTGGGGCTTTTCCCCTTGGGACTCCACCGAAAAAGGGTAAATTCTTACCCAGCTGGACCAACCCGGTTAAGAAATGCAAAATAAATAAATAAATAAATACTTGATGTATAGTAATTATGTTAATTTCTATGATCTGGTTTTTATTTAAAGTTTTAGTGCTGCTTGTTGCAATGTTTCCAACTTTAGTGAATTTAGTCACAATTTAACTAAATTTGGCAAGGTGCATTTGAAAAGCATGTACTCTGATAAGCAGCACAAATCTGTCTTTAATGGGATAATCAGAGCAGGAGATCAGAGGGGAGTATTTAATGTGACTGAAATTGAGCAAGCCTTTTTCAAAGCACTTCCACACTCTAACTATACATCAGTATCCTTTATGATAGCTAACTTTACTGTGATTCAGGGGATACCACTAGTAAACTGCTAACTGGCAAAAAGAAGTGAAGCAATAACATAGAACAGATGGCAATGGAAAAGCAAATTAATTTTGTGGGTTGTATTAACTGCACAGGGGCTACAGCATTGCTGATATGTCTTTTAATAGATGAAGGGGTGCTATTTCGTAATATCATAATATTAAATCTGCATTATTCAGTTATTTCTTTATTATAGGTTCATAGGTTCTTACTAAGCTTACAATCTTGGAAACAAAGACGATAAAGAAGCTTGGCCATATTACATAATATTGGGTACTGAAGGAAGGCTAGCAGTGTCTCCCATTAAATAGATTTCCTTATATATTCTGTGTGAAAATGTACAGGCACCCACCAGACTGCTTTTAAATATCACCAGAAAAACACTCTGCTTAATATGAATGAATTGTTGATTCCAAAAATGGGGGGCCACATTGAGTTAAGCACCTGTTATTCTATCTGCTATTGTTAATGTAGTAGCTTAGATATATGTCTCTAGAGTGGGGGGGGGGGGTTTCTTTGCCAGAACTTTTACTTAGGCGAAGGATTTCAAATAATGATGGGTCAGCCAAAGCTTGGAACTTTAAACAGAGAATATTCCTCAGGAGCCTGTACAACACCAAGAAGAGAAGTGTACTGGAACTTAAGATCTTTTTGGTAAAGAAACATTGATGTTTGTCAATGTAGTTTATGAGGTAGATAAAGTACATGTCAAGGGGGCACTGTTTCAGTGATGGGTCTAATATGAGAAGAATAAAGTGAAGCTATATTTTTTGAACCTTGAGGAGACACCATGAATAATAGGCTGTACAAGGCAGAAGGATTTTCTAATCAGAACAGAGACACTGTGGTCAAAGATGAGTTTGTTATATCAACACAGGTACCTGAATCTCTCATGACTGCATCAGCTTTATGTGGAATTTTATCTAAATGGCATACACAATAAAATACTGATGTCTGAGTGAACAGGTGCATGCACTGTTTTTTTTTGTCTGATTTTAGACCCATCTTGGGGGATACAAATCAGAAAAAAAGGATCTCAATCACCATAGCAATAGCCTTTATTGATTGATTGATTGATTGATTGATTGATTGATTGATTGATTGATTCATTGACATTTGATTACTGGGAAAGTCCGACTGGGTAGAAGCCCATTTTCAGCAGATGCCTGGGGAGAAAAGCTCCAAAATATTACAAAACATTTTAGGAACAATCCCTTTACAATCTTAAAAAATAAAACAAAAACATCTGCAGTGTAAATAATTATAGCAAATTACAAGTAATATAAAAACATTGGGCAGGATTCACGATGGCTTGCATGGAGTCTAAGAGTAGTGTAAGACTCCATGCAGCCATAGCGATCCAGGAACAGCCTGTAGGGGAGTGTAAGACAGCTCCTAAAATGGCTCTTTCACGGACAGGGCGTGGATATGCTAATTACCTCACTTGCAGCCAAAAGGCATGCAAGTGAGGTAAGTTAGCGATCCATGAAGCAGAAACCTGTCCGTGTAAGAGCCGTGTTATCTGCAGAAATGTACTCAGTTGACAACTGAGTACCGTTCTGCAAATAACACAATGGAGCCTTGTCAGCTCCAAATAAAGGTTGCATATGTTCCAGACAGCATGCCAATGGCCAAATATGTGGCCACTGGCAACGTACCCCGATGCAAAAATGAAATAAAAATGTTTAAACGTAGCGCTGCGCTATGCAAACGGGCTGCGCTGTAAAAACAGAAAAATAAAAATTTAAAACCCACAAATGTGGGTTTTATGCAAAGCATGAATTTACAATGTAAGGGAATAGCAGTCTAAAAACAACATGGCCACCGAGTAGGGGTTGCTAAGGGGGGAAGCTGAGTGTAAGACATGTAACTAAGCATTAGTAGGCAATCCTATGTAAATGAGTGATAAGATAGTGAATCGCACTGTTACATAGCAAATGAGCACATTCCCTGGAGTGTAGGAGTAGGATAAGGGGGAGTAACAGAGTAGGAGATAGGTGACATCACAGTGTGATATGTATGAAAGAAATGAAGCTCATTGGAGCACAGTGGCATGTGAAAGATGTCAGTCACACATCATGGAAAGAGGAGTGTCAACAAGTAGGCATGGGAAAGCCAAGAAATGGAAGGTGTACACTATGGATAACACCAAAGTTTCTTGCTAGGCGTGCATGCACACGTGTGCACGCTGGGAGGCACGAGTAAGATAGAGTGCGCGCTTGTAAGCGTGAGTGCGTGCGTTTAAGCTGGAATAAGCAAGTAGGAGCCTGTTTAAAGATCTGTAAGTGTGTTTGTGCTGGTGTGTGCGCGGTTTAACCCGAACATGCAGATTCTGGTCCATCTAAGCATGTGTGCACGCGTGTTAGCTGCTGTGAGCATGTCTGCACTTGTATGCTCATCGCTCCCCCCTGCCCCTGAGGAAACAAAAAGGAAAAAGGAAGCAGAAGAAATAGTAGGAAGCTAGCAGGGAATACTGGCAGAGCTAGCAGGTGAAAACAATCCGAAGCAGGCAATTACACAGGCAGAAGAGTAGCCCAGCCCAGTACTTAAAACTCTGCAAACAATAGTGCAGTATGTTTCTCTCAAAATACACTGAAACAGAGGAGTAAGCTATTAGAAGTGAAAACTGAAAAAGCTTCACTCAGACCAAAAATGCTAGGGGCTGCCATAGCTGTTATAAGGAGACATATGCAACATGCTGAGGGTGGTGACTATGCAAATGCTGCCGGACAACCCACAGTGAGGAGACGGAGAAGAGTGTACAGGCCCAGGGTCACCTACCATGGGTTACATGAGCTGGAGATAGTGGAGTGCTATAGAGTGGACAGAGACCTCCTACAGCAAATTGTTGAGCTGTGCAGGCCACGCCTCACACACAGAACCAACAGAGGGGAACCCATCCCAGTGGAAACCAAGGTATGTGTTGGCCTAAGAATACTAGCAACAGGTACCTTCCAGAGACCAACTGGTGATATGATGGAGATATTACAGGCATCAGCATCCAGGGTACTGCACCAGTTCCTGGATGCCATGTCAGCACATGTCGGTGAACATGTATATTTCCCCAATTCCCGTGAGGTATTGGCCAGCAATATGCGTCTCTTCCAGCAAATAGCGGAATACCCTGAGGTAGTGGGTGCAATAGACTGCATGCATATACGCATCAAAGCACCAGCTGGTGAGCAGGGTAGGGCCTACATTAACCGCAAGGGCTTCCCCTCAATCAACTGCCAGGTCGTGTGTGATGCCCAGGGCATAATAATGAATGTGTGTGCTGGCTGCCCTGGAAGCTACCATGATTCCCATATCTGGCATTTGATGCACCTGTACCAGACATTTGCCAATGGGGACATCCCACATGGTCACTTAGTGGGGGATGCTGGCTACGCACTGGAGCCGTGGCTGATGACACCCATCAGAAATGCACACACACCTGAACAAGAATGCCATAATGAGGCACATGCACAAACACGAAATGTAATCGAGCGTATGTTTGGGTTGCTCAAGTCATGGTTCTGGTGCCTGGACACATCTGGTGGAGCCTTGCAGTACTCACCAACTACATGTACCCAAATTGTCATGGTATGTGCTATGCTACATAATATGATTCTGTGAAAACAGCTGCAGCAGGACCAGCATAGGACTGGGCCAAACAGCCCCCCACCATTGCCAAGGCCATCACAGGCAGAGCGTGACTCGGAGGAGGAACAACCTGAGCCTGCCCCAGTAGGCAGAAGGAGGCGTGCCAAGTATGCCTTGGCCTTAGTAAAGAGGCAACGCATAGCACATACACTGGCTCAGTAGGAACCCTGGAAATGATACCTCTCTCTGACTCACACATATAGTAAAAGGGATGCCTAAGTTGACACAACCTGCTTTCAAACATGTATAGGGAGTGTAGTATGTGCATCCAACATAGACAGCCATGCAGCACCACCTGAGGCATGATTGCCATGTGTTAAGCAATGTAACACCATGTAGTATATGCAAACTTGATGACCCTGATTAACATCCTAGCCTCACCAATGAAGACAAGATGATCAATTACAATAATTGGCTTAAGTATTGCTGTTAGTCAAAGGGGATCCAGTGTCTGTCAGCCTGGGATGACATGCTTGACAATCCACGTTGCTTCGCAAGGGATGGCTTGCACCTGTCTCCCCTGGGCTTTCGGATACTGGCAAAGGCTCTTGCCACCCCTATAGTGCCTGTTTTAGGCAAGGCTCAAAAGTCAGACATACCTCCTTAGAAAACACTAAGAACAAAAACTAAGGGTAATGCTGCTAAACGCCAGAAGTCTAAACTTCAAAATGCATGCACTCGAATCTCTCCTCAGTATGGAGAACATCGATATCTGTGCAGTGACAGAAACCTGGTTCAAGGCTCCATAGAGCACCTCTGCACTACCAGGTTATACCTCATACCATGCTTTTCGGCCCCAAAACCTGGACCAAATCACAAAAGGAGGGGGGGTATCTATATTTATCAAGGATACCCACACCTCCAGGTTAGTAGTGTTGCACGAAGCATCAGAAACCATCCATGTGCAACTAACAGCGGGCAAAACTCCATTTCAGTTTATAGCATGCTACAGACCACCATCTCAAAATCAGGAATCCCACTCGGCTTTCCTGAAAACACTGGAGAACATGAAGATCTGTCCAAACACCATTATACTGGGTGACTTCAACTACCCTAACATTGACTGGGAGCATTACTCAAGCCCCAACACCCTTGCCCAAAGGTTCCTGGAATTCATAAACTCAAATGCTATGGAACAACTGGTCAAAATTCCCACAGGAGGGGAAAACATACTGGACCTGATCATCAACAACATGGGGACCCTATGCTCCACACCAGAGGTACTCCCCTCATTGGTAAGATCAGACCACAAATTAATTTCACTGGATATCCAAAACCCGACCCCACGCCCAGCTCAGAAAACCACAGTAAAGAATTTCTCAAAAGTGAACTTCCCACTTTTCATATCCGAAGTGGAAACCTTCAAGGCCCCAGGATTGGTAGAAACTACGGCACAAACCATGGAATCCTATATAAAAGCATTCGATGGACACCTCCAGGAGTGCATGGACCATGCTATCCCAAACAAAACCAATACCCAAGCGTCCAAAGGCAGGCATTCAGTCTGGTGGATCCCAGCCATAAATAAGTTGTACAACAGAAGGAGGAAGCTACTACATGATACAGCAAAATCCCTAAAAGGGAAGGCATCTCTGATCAGTACTAGCAAAATATTATGATCCTCATAAAATCCTCCAAGGCCAGTTTCGAAAGAAAAATTGCACAGGACACAAAAGACAATCACAAGGCCTTCTTTAGCTATGTTAGGAACCTGGGATGCAACTCCCAGGTATGCTCAGAGTTGATTCTAAATGACAGAAAATACACTGAACCACAGACATTTCCAACATCCGGGCAGACAGATTCACTGCAAACTTCTCCCCCGCATTCCCCCCCTAAAGAGCAAATATCTATCCCAGAAGAGTGCAGCCTCCCAAGCATCTCAGATGCCCAGGTGAAGACCGCCCTTTCCAAGGCAAAAAACACTGCCTCAATGGGACCAGACGGTGTCCCGGGTTGCATACTACACAAACTCCAAGAAGAATTAAACCCACACGTAAAACTGCTGTACAATCTTAGCCTCACTACGGGATATGAACCCAAAGATGGCATACGGCAACAGTGGTCCCACTCCACAAAGGTGGTGCCTCAACAGACCCTGGTAACTATCGCCCCATAAGCCTGACTAGCCTTATCTGCAAAGCCATAGAGAGGATCATCATGGAACTCATACAAAAAGACATTGGTGACCTACAGACATTGCATCCTACTCAGTTTGGCTTTGTCAAGGGCAGATCCTACCTCTTGAACCAGGTCGACTTTTTCGAAACATTCACCAAGGCCATAGATGAAGGGAAGGTAGTCCACAAGGCCTATCTGGACCTCGCAAAGGCATTTAACACAATACCCCACTCAGGCATCATAGATAAGCTATCCAGCTTAAACATAAACCCCTACGTCACAAGATGGGTGGCTAACTGGCTCAAAGACAGAACCCACAGAGTCAGAATTGCCGGAGTCATGTCTGACTCAAAACTGGTCACAAGTAGTGTCCCACAGGGCTCGGACCTGGGACATCTCTTGTTCGGCATTTATTTTTCCGAGGTGCAAGCAAACATAGGAGGATTGTGGCTGAAAAAGTTTGCAGATGCCTGCAAACTGAGCACCATAATTGATACTCCAGCGGACACAAGCATCCTTCAGAAAGGCCTCATAGAAATGGATAACTGGTGCCAGAGCCATGGCCTTAAACCGAATGGCAAAAAATGTATAGTCATACCCTTTGGGAAAAACAAGGTACCCACAAATTACCACATAGGTGGTAATCCATTAAGTACGGAAGAAGTAATCAAGGACCTAGGGACACAAGTTAACAGTAACCTCTCATTTGACACTCACATTGCCAATGTGGCTAGGAAGACCTTCTATATTGGCCACCTTATCATGAAAGCATTCACATCTAGATCAAGAGAGGTCATTGTGCCCCTATACTCTTCTCTTATCAGGCCCATAATTGAGTACAATGCCCCATTTGGGATGTACCTTACCCGACACCTGCAGCAGTTAGAAAGACCCAAACGTACCTCACCAAGAGGATAAAGGGTCTCAAACATTTGTCATATGCTGCCTGGCTGAAGAAACTCCAGCTCTATTCAGTCACATACTGCCTACTCAGAGGCGATCTATGCTTGACATACAAGGCCATGTCCAATCCGGAATTAATGGACATGCTCCACCTCAGAAAATCAAAATCCATCAGAGCCACAAGAGCGAGAGATTTGAACCTCAATACAGAAATAAATAGGATGTGCTGGAGGGACAGATTCATAACCTAGAGGTTCCCTACACTCTGGAACAGAATCCCAGACCATGTTAGGCAGAGGCCCTCACTGACTCTCTTCAAGAGAAATCTTGATGAGTGGATGGGGGATCATAGGTTTACACCGGGGGTCATCTCTGTGTCACTACTAGACAGAGGCATAGTAAAATAAACCCTAAATGGGCATAATATTCACATACCAAGGGGTGGCAAAAGCCACACACAGTCTGGCTAGGCTTATAAATGCCCTAGGTCAGATAGCCTACTATGAACCTGTGAAGCTATGAAGATACAAATTGTACAGGACACTAAGGATAATCACAAGGCTTTCTTAACTGATGGTAGGAACCTTGGTGGAAATTCACAGATATGCTCAGAATTACTCCAAAATTACAAACAATAAACCAAACCCACACACATTGCCAACATCCAACCTGACAGGTTCAGTGCAAAATCCCCCCCCCACCAAAATGCCAAATATCTATCCCAGCAGAGTGCTAGCCCCCTGACACTGCAGATGGTGAGGTAACAGCCAGCGTCTCCAAAGCAAAACACACAGCATCAATGGTACCAGATGGTGTCCTGGGCTGCGTCCAACATCAACTCCAAGAAGAATGAAACACCAAATAAAACTACTGCTCAGTCACAGCCTTACCACAGGATATGTACCCAAAGAGCAGTGTACAGCAACAGTGGTCCCTCTCCACAAAGGTGGTGCCTGAATGGATACTGCAAACTATCACCCCACAATCCTGACTAGCTTGCTCTGCAAAGCAATGGAAAGGATCTTCATGGACCTCAGAAATAAAGATATTGTGGACCTACAGACACTGGACCCTACCCAGTGTGGCTTTCTTAAGGGCAGATCCTGCCACTTAAACATGTTTGACTTATTTGAAACAGTCACCAAGGCCATTGATAAGGGGAATGTGGTCCACACAGCCTATCTGGACCTTGCAAAAGCCTTCAATACAATACCCCACTTGTTCATTATAGATAAGCTCACCAGCTTAAATATAAACTCCTATTCAAGTAGATGGGTTGCAAACCAGCTCAAGGACAGAACTGACATGGTAAGAAATGCTGCAGCCATGTCAGACTACAAGCCAGCTACAACTGGCATCCCACAAGGCTCAGTCCTGGGACCTCCCTTGTTTGGTATATATTTCCCAGAGGTACAGGCCAACATGGAAGGACTGTGTCTGAACAAGTTTGCAGATGACTACAAACTGGGCACCATATCTGACCCTCCAGCTGACACAAGCATCCTACAAAATGGCCTCATAGAAACAGACAACTGGTGCCAGAGCCATGTCATCAAGCTAAATGCAGAAAAGTGTATAGTCATCCCCTTTGGAAAAACAGTAAGTGTCCACCAATTACCACATAGCTGTTAACCCATTAAGTACTTTAGAAGTAATAAGAGACCTGGGGACACAAGTTGATAGAAATCTTGCATTTGACAACCATGTGGCCGTAGTGGTTAGAGAAACATATCATATACCCACTTAATCATGAAGGTATTCACATGTAGATCAGGGGAGGTCATCATGCCTCTTCAGTCATCCTTCATCAGCCTCACAATTGAGTACAATGGCCCTTGTGGGATGTACCTTAGCAGACACCTCCAGAAACTGGAAAGACCCCAAAAGTACCTCATCAGGAGGATCAAAGGGCTCTAACAGATGCTATGTGTTGCCTGATTAAACAAACTGCAGCTCCACACAGTGCCATACTGCCTGCCCAGAAGCAATCTGTGCCTGATGTATAAAGCCATGTCCAAGCTGGAATCAATGCACATGCTGCACCTTGTAAAATCTGAATGCCAGTGAGCTATGCACATGAGAGACCTGAACCTCAGCACTGACATAAATAGGACATGCTGTAGTGATTGATCCATAACCCAGAAGCTTCCTCCACTCTTGAGTAAACTCCAGTCCAGGTTAGCCAGAGAGTCCCTCATTGACTCTCTTCAAGAGGAATCTTGATGAGTGGATGGGAGATGGTAGGTTTACCCTGGGTATCACTTTTATGTCACGGGTAGACAGAGTCACAGTATACTAACCTTGAAAAATGTCACGGCAAACTTCAGTTAAAATGTGTGTTGAAGGACAAACACACTCTCTGACTAGCATTAGAAATGGCCTAGGGCACATAGCTAGTGTTTGTTAATGTCCACCCTAGTTGCAGAATACACTAGTAATGTTGGACAAGCCTGGTTTAAGTAGTCCATAGCTGAACAAAATGCAACATGGTCATATTTGCACAACTGGCCCTTAACCAGTCTGGTGTGCTCAGTATGAATATTTAAAGCAGTGATAGGACTGAAATCCAGGATACTGACCACCACAGTGAAAGTACTGAACCAGTACACTATACGATATTACAGTGTTTGGTCAGTATGAAAGAATGTTGACAACTGTATGCAAACTAGCCCATGGAAACCCTGCAGGCACAGCATAATCCCTGTTGGGTTCAGACACAAAGCAGTTGGGCAGTAAGAACACAACATGACTTCCAACACACAACTATAGATGTGAAATATTGTTGAAGTTCACACACAACCACAAATGTGGTGGACCTCAGATCTCAACATATGGAAAACTCACACTGGGCATGCTCACACACTTTGATAAATGAGACATATGTCAGGCAACAAGCCATGGAAAGCCTGAACTGGGCATGCTCACACACTTAGGCCATGTCTCAGTATAGCAGTTGGCCACACATATCTGGCATTTGTATGTGTTAAGCCAGGAAACTCCCACAATACAGCAATTAGCCCAGTGCACACAATTAAATGACAACAGAGACATAAGTAATATAGTGGATCCCTCTCATATTCAAACATCTTCCACAGATACACAAGTTGTTCATAGAAACAGGCAAAGCTATGGCAATAAAGACCTGCAAACAGTTTATCAGCAACAAATATTGTGCATCTGACAATTAAACATATGGGTGTAGAGGTCAATACTAGGTTGTTTGCCCTAGGGAATACATAAGCTTAGCCAGAGTGTATTTGGCATCTGCCTCCCCAGTACAGTAGGCTACTGTGCCTCTGTAAAGTAGGTCACAGAAGGCACCGTTTAAGGCTAGTGTGCTGTGCCTCCATCAAGCAGGGACACAGTGGAGATCCCAGGGGTTGAATTTGCAATGTCACATCCATGTGGCTGGAGTTTGCTGGAAGAGAGTTGGCGAGGAGTTATAAGATTAATTGGGATTCAACTCCAGACTGAGGGGAGCCTTATCTGCAGTGTCTGGACAATTTCACTGTCAACACTAGCAAATGATGAGTTTGAGGGATTGAAGTGTCTTGCCAATACTATTCAGAGATGTCCTCCCTCTGTGGGATATTCCTCTGTAATGTATTAGCTCCCTCCTTCTGTTGTACAGCTTATATATGGCTGGTGTAAACCAGACAGGTCTCCTGTTGTGGAGGAGTCTTGGTTTTATTTGGGATGGCATGATCAATGCAAACCTTCTGGATGCTCATAGAATGCATTTGTCAAGGATTCTGCAGATTGGCCTGTATAATCCTCCAGCATGGGTCCTTTGAAGTATTCCACCCCAGTCTTCACAAGTGCAAAGTCTGCTTTTGATAAATACTTTGTTTGCAGTGATTTCCTTGCCTGGGGGTGGGGATGGGATATGGATGTCCAGGGAAAGTTGGTTATGGTCAGATATTAACAATGGCGGTCTAGCTCTGGTGTGGAACATAGAGTCTCCATGTTGCTGATGGTCAGGTCCAATATGTATTCCCCCTTGTGGCTGTGGTTATTGGTCCTGCCATAGCACATGTATTCACAAATTGTAGTGGCTGTAGAGTGATGTTGTTGAGGCCTGAGTAGTTCCCCCACTCAATATTCCTGTACCTGAAGTTAACCACTGTAATGGTGTATGTGAACACCTTCATATCCTATACTGTTCCCAGGGAAGCCAAGTGTGGTTCCTGGATATGGGAGGGGAGGTCTGAACTGGTTGTGTTGTGTGTTACAAGTCCTGTGGTCACGAAGCATGGTATAAAACATAACCTGGCAGTGCTGATGTGCATATGTGACCCTGAAGTAGGCGTCTGTTAATGCATATATATGCTATCCCCCATACTGACGGATAGTAATAGATGTACATACCTCTTTCTAAATAATGATGTCAGCACCCTATAAATACTGCAGGAGAAGAAAACACACCCAGTAAATCGAATAGCGCACTCCGCTAATGCGTCTTTCTCAAGTGTTATAACATAGTTAGGTAGGGGTTTGAATCCTGCAAGTGTTCAGTGTGTATGGGGAAGCAGAGTGTGTGCAATTCTCTTGGAAAGAAATGGCCCTTTTGGCAACTGGAAGAACACACTACATGATGTACATTCCTCTTTCGAAAGACTTATGATGTCAACACCCTATAAGTATAGCAGGAGAAGGGAAACCTCCCAGTAATGCGAATAGCGCACTCTGCTAATGCGTCTCTCTCAAGTGGCATAACTTAGTTAGGGATTTGAATCTTGCAAATGCTCAGTGTGTGTGCTTGTAGGGGATTAGGGTGTATGCAATTGTCTTGGAAAGAAATGGCCCTTTTGGCAACTGGAAGAACACACTACATGATGTACATTCCTCTTTCGAAAGACTGATGATGTCAGCACCCTATAAGTATAGCAGGAGAAGGGAAACCTCCCAGTAATGTGAATGGTGCGCTCTGCTAATGTGTCTCTCTCAAGTGTCATAACCTAATTAGGTAGGGGTTTAAATCCTACAAATGCCATGTGTATTTTTGTCACACAGTTTGTCAATGTGTGGTGGGTGTTGCTTTTATTGTATGACATTTATTATAGCAGTAATTTCAATGCACACATGAGGTATGTGTGTGCCACATAGAGATATGTACCTGTGACCTTAAATAGTTCCTATGTGTGAAGCCTGCCTCATGTGAATACATGGAATTTGCATTACACGACTTTTTCACTGTGGTTTTCTGTGCAGGGGCTGGGGTTGGTATGTGAATATAGTGAGATTACTCTATGGTGTCATCTTACCAGTGAGGGATACACTTCTGGTCTGGAGCATAGAGTCCACATGTTGGTGATGATCAGGTGCAGTATGTTTTCCCCTCTTGTGGGAGTGGTAACAAGTTGTTTCATAGCATTTGAGTGTATGGATTCTAGGAACCTTTTGTCTAGGGTGTTGGAGCTACAGTAATGCTCCCAGTCTATGTGTGGGTAGATGCAGCTGCCCAATATAATGTTGTTTGGAGACACCTTCATATATTCATGTGTTCTTAAGTAGGCCAAGTGGGTTACCTGTGTTTAGGAGGATGGTCTGTAGCAGGCTATGAACTGGAAGTCAGTTTAACCCACTGTTAGTTGCACGTGGATAGTCTGTGATGCTTCATGCTGTGGCAACAACCTGGGGGTGTGGGTATCATTGACATTTATTGAGACTCACCCCCATTTCATAGTTAGTTCCGTGTTTTGGGGCTGTCAAGCATGGTATGAGGTGTAACCTGGTAGTGCTAGGGTGCTTGCCTTGAACCTGTTTTCTATTACTGCACAGATATCAACATTCTCCATGCTGAGTAGAGTTTGGACTGCATGCATCTTGTGGTTTACATGTCTGGCATTGAGTATCATTACTTCCATTTTCTTATCCCCTGTGCTACCTATGTAGGTGGGTTTGTGTTTTCAGCCTTACCACCAGAATGCAAAGATGTGCAGACATTACACTTTTGTAATTAATAGTGGTGTATAAAAAAATACAATGACAATCTTACTGTTAATGCGTCAGGCATGCTGGGATATGCCCACAATGATATCATTACACTGTACTGTTAACAACATGATAATATTACTACAGTTCTATGTAGTCACCCTGTCACACAGTCAGTGGCACACTCATTGAACCTCACATAGTTGGTATTGCAATGATTACATGTGTGTGTGCATTGTGTCATAGGTAGGTAGTATGCTATTGGCCCTGGGCCTATAGCAGCATACTGTTAGCAACCTTCAACTACATATGTATGCCCAGCCTTCACTAACAGTTGCAGTATGTCCCTTGCCCTATGCACATCTTCATATAAATATAGATACAGACTGCTAACACATATGGAGGGTTCACAGTATGTAGATTATTAGATTATGTAGTTTACATTACCTTTGTTTCTGACTGCTGTTTTGGCTGGCTTGCTGCTGGCTGGCTTGCTGATGGCTGGCTTGCTGTTGGCTGGCTTGCTGCTGTATGGCTTGATGTTTTTTTCTTTTTATTATTTTTTTTTTTGGTCTCTCTCTCTCTCTCACTCACTCACTGTCTCGCTGTCTCGCTGATTCACTGTCTCTCTATCCCCCTCTCTCTCTCTCTGTCTCTCTCCCTCCAGTTGCTGCAATGATATTATTACATGTGTGGACTGGGAATACAGGCTGCTTTTGCAGATATCTGCACATGTGCATGTGATGGCCTCTGCACCAATTGTTAGCCAGCATTTACTAATTGCATGCAGCCTGCGGTGTGATAATTGCAGTTCTCACTGTGATTTCAGGACAGTGCTATAAAATGTTAGGTTAGGTAAGCATAGCCCTTTCAGTTTTTCAAGGTGGGGAACATGCTGGTTTGCTGTGGACACTGTTCTATGAGTGTAAATGTTGATATGTCTCTCATATCTAAGGCTGTGTTGTAGGCACTGAAATGCATGTTGTACTGAAACCTGACTGTTGCTTCTTCCAGTTCATTCTTCTCAGTGTGTATGTTAACTGGCACCTAATAATACTAATACTGTTTACATGGGAGTATGTGCTTTCCTGTGGGACTTGTGGATTAACTGGTATACAACAGTAGCTCTTGCAATTTGTTGCTATGGCTTCACTATTTAGCCTTTACATTCACTCCTTGAAGGCCTGCTAAGTGTCTTTACTGGAATGTGTTGCTATGGTTTCCTATTTTCCATTTACATTCACTCCTTGTAATGCATGATATATTTCTTTCAGCAGCAATTCCTTATATGTGTGGTGTGGTTTGGTGGTACTGCATGCAGTCTGGTAAGACCAAGGTGTGGGGTTTGACACCTACAAAGGTATCTTATTTTGCTGGTGAGCAGTAGTGGGGCCTTGTACTTTCTACTAACAGTTATGAATATCAGGCACATGCAGTGCTTGTAAACTGCTATACTGTCCTTATTTTATTAGATGGCTACATCCTTTGATATTTCTGGGTTGTACTCCTACATGAGGGTGTGCTTGTGGAAGCAATTCTACAGCTATTCACAGAGTGTGTGACAGCAGACAGAATGATGTGCCTGTGAGTTTCTGACACTTGCAGGCCTCAGATACTCTCAGGTGTATATTTTAGCAGCCTGAGGGAATGGTACATATCAGTGGGATACACCCGTGATATATTTCAGATATTCTGCAGTTGTGACTGTGGGGTATTTTGAGCATATGTATTACTACACCATTTCTGACATGCAAGTAGTGTGTACTTTAATTGAGAGTTACCATTACGTGGGATTCCACACCTTTCTGCCTACTGTTAGTACATTTCACAGGGAGTCAGTGGGGCACAGTTAACATTTGTTTGCAAATCAGGAACATCCCTGTAAATCAGTCACAGTTGCGAGGTCTGGCTTCTTACCTATTCAAATATGGCTGTGTTTATCCTGCTCTGATAGTGTGTGTGGTTTGCAAGGTGCTACTGTCACATTATTACCTACTAGCATGGCTGTTTCTCTTATTACACTAATGTAATGCAATTCAACAAGAATTGCCAGTAAAGATACAAGAAAAGCTGTGTGTAATAGCCTTCCTATATTCCCTTTACATTCAGTCCTACTATTTCATGATATATTGCTTTCAGCACAAAGTTCTTGTATATCAGTCATGGCTTAGTGGTAGGTCATGCAGACTAGTGTTTCCAAGGTCCTGCATTCGAGACTAATGGAGGAATTTTATTTTGCTGCTGAGCAGACTACAGGCCTTGTCATTCAGAGTGACTAAGGCACTTTTAAGCAGTTGTAAGCGGGTTAGCGCTGGTTTGCGCGGTGATCACACATGCGCACTGTCGCTTAGCTTCGCGCACACACGCTTAGCTAAGCGCACACAAGCGCACACCCGCTGACTACTGCTTAAAAGTGCTTACTCTTGCGCACACCCACACTAATTTCTTTGAAAGAAAAGAAAATGGGGAGATAGGAAAGTGATGAAAAAGGTGGCACAAAGAGGGTAGGACAGTAGGAAAACAAGCTTGGGATTTGCAGGAAGGATGTAGGAAAGGCCCATAGCTGCCAATTTCTTTATCAGCAACAGCTGTGCATATGTGTGTAATTTGGTGTGAAATTTGAAACCTTCCACCCCTGAGAGAGGGGTGAGGACAACAAAATATGTTGTACAGCCAATTGTAATTACCAGTTGACATGTCCAGCAGACATGTCTGCAAAATGGGCAGTTATGTATGGGGCGTAATTTATTTGTGTTAACAGAGTGCCCTTTTTTATTTTTTTTTCAGGTGAGAGTGGAATGTGAGGTACAGGAAGTAGGTATATTTGGGGAGGTAGGTAGGGGAGGTTAACAGACAAGACAAACAAGACAAATACAGGGGCAGAGTATGACACATGTAGGGGGGGGCACAATTGATAGGGACGGATGTTTGGATATCGCGAGCCCATGAGCCCACTGATGGCAACAGTGGAACTGAGATCTCCACCCATGGGCAGTTGCCACTGTGCCTTCACTGCCCAGAACGGGACTGTGCTGGGGACTGTGTAGGACGGGCAGGCACAACCATGAGTTGCGCCACCCATGCCTCGAGCTGGCGTAGGGGTTCAAGAACAGAATGCCTGATCTCACTACGCACCACAGACCGGACATTTTGGAGGGTGAGTGGACGTTCTCCTCCGGCCACGCTTGCAGATGGGGGGGTGAGCCCTATCCCCTGCAGTGCTTCCACCTGAAGGTGGCACAGGGCCACTGGAGCAGGTTCTGGCCTGGGCACTAGTGCCAGGTGCACTCGCCAGCTGAGGTGGGAGAGGTGGGTCCGCTGGAACCCGCCTTCCCTTTTCTCCTATGTTTAGCAATATTTTATGACATTTTAGGTTAGTAACAAACAATACCATTCAAAATTAGTTGTAACAGCATGCATCAGTATTCCCATTAACCAAACACCCATGAATTCCAAACATTGAACAGCAAGCATAACACATGCATATTTTGAACAACAGTACACAATCCAACAGCATGCAGGGTTGATTAATGGCAACAGGCCATCAGGTTTGGATATGTGAACAGGGCACATGCATCAACGTACATGCAAATATGTATGAACCAACAGGACAAATGTCCATGGGAATTAAATGTGAATACACATACCCAGTTTGGTGTGGAATGGCATTATTTGTGAAAATAGGGTAGGGTGAAGAAATATTTCATTAACAACTTCAACTACCTATACATATGCTGTACATTTCTAGTAGCTGCAGATATATATACCCTACAGGTCTTAGTACAGTTTCCTATATGTAACCTTAGGAATGTTGGTGATGGGAATGTTACCGCTACATTAATATACATTGCATTTTTATTCATACACATTCATATCTGGCTGTGTTCAGGTACACCATCCTGCTACATTTGATTTATATGGCTCTAGACAACTGTGGATGTTCAGTATTTCTTACAACCATACTATCTCCATATTGCAAAGATATAGCAACATATCCAAATTGTGGGACAGACACATTCCAGCTTCAGTACTTTATTACAAACATTTCACTCTTTGGTTGTGGCTGTCTCATTCATTTCATTATGTACTGACTGCAGTATAACTTTATTCAAGACATATTACAGCTTTCTTGGTCAATTCATACCTCTTTCTCACACTCTCACTTGTTTTATTTGTACAATTCAAGATGGTACTTAATTCTAGGCATTATTAACATTTCTTTCTTGGTTACAACAATCCTTTCCAACAGACTCACTTGTTTCATATGGCAGATTTTAAAAGGGGATGTATTTGACACATGTCTATCATCTTTAGCTTGTTTACCAGTAATTTTCAGGCTGAAGCAAGTTATCTGATATTACAATACAGGTGGAAAATCTCTATTTAAGACTTGTTTAATTTTTATTTCTGGATTACAGGCTGCATCACTTATCTAATCATACAGTACTAGCAGAAATTTTCTTTTAGTGTTATTTGAACTTTATTAATATGTAACAACACTGAACTCTTTTACAAGCTGTCTCACTTATATTCTATAACAATTACAGCAAAATAATTACTAACCTACCTGGTGGCGCAACCACACCAGCCTATCATCATAGGCTCGCCGATTCACGGAATGCACACCTGCAGCTGTGATATAAATGAAGTAATATTGGAACATACATCTCCATAATATCAGCTAGGATAATTTCTTACATACTTAATTACATGGATACTTACTCAGTAGTGGGGTGTTGGGCATTTGCCGGGCCTCCTGGATCCAACGGTTCAGTTGGTCCTGCTTTCATTTCTTCAGGTCCGCATGGTGGTGACGGACCTGTTCACCAGTCCTTGGTATGCCTGTGGCACTGGTGAGATCATGTGCCAACCGGTTCCACGCCTCTGCCTTGTACGCACCCCAGAGAACCTGGCCCTGCATGAGTTGAGCCTCATGATTGTGGACTAGGAGCCAAACCATATATTTGGACTCCTCAACACCCCACCTCTGTGCTTGGAAGTGACTGCCCTCTCCTACACCTGCCATCCTGACTGCAAATAGGTTCCACAATCAGTTATGCTGTGTATTCCCATCTATGGGGCTTATATATGCCATTTTTCCTGCACTTATCTGTGATTGGTCATTTTGGAAATGTATCAGCTTAAAAAAACCTGCTTTGTCATGCTTCTATTTCCATTCATTCCTATATATATGCTAATACTGCATTTCTCATTACAGCTGTCATGGCTTAGTGGTTCAGTCCTTTGACAAAGATGCACAGTATCCTGGGTTCGAGCCTGGGCATTGCTTTTTTTATTTTACGACTGTCTAGACAGGCTAGGAGGTGTGTGTGTCTGTGTAAAAGTGGCTTTGATACAGTTTGCTCAACGTTGCCCGCCAGTAAGCCAGTTGGTGTGCTGCCCAGCTCCGCGCAAACGGCTCACGCTGGTTAATGCATTATTTGGCTATGAGCATGCATATTACTCTGTGTGAAGCATTGTTCAGCTACGGGAATGCAGTTTCAGTGTGTTAAAGTGCAGCTGAACTCTGGGCACTCATATTACACCTGTTAAACCACTTCTCACCTGCAGGCAGTCATACTCAGCTTGTTAGAGCGCTGCTCAGTTATGGGCACTTATACAATTTTTTTTATTGTGTCAGATTTCTTCAAAAATACATGGCCCATTTCATTACATTTTACTTAAATTATATCTATATATATATATATATATATATATATATATATATATATATATATATACATATATGTCAGGGGATTGTTTCGTGCTTATTTCACTAAAAATAGAAAATGATGTTTTGGGGCTCGAGCCGTGACTACCTCCTCTTTGGCCAACATCTCTACCGCTACGCTATTGCTACTTGGTTTAGTTTGTATATTTAGATCTTATATGCTTTTTCAATGACTGCTCACTGTGGCTGAGCAAAGGGCACACCCGCGCAAACGAGCGCAATTACGGGCAAACATTTTTGAAATTATAAAAAAAAAATTAAACTGTTGATTTTTACGGTTTACATTACAGTTGGGTTTATAGTCTGTGGGGGCATGTGTGGTGTTGTGTTTTTTGACATTTCCGCGGACTCGCTCATGGGAGTTTACTTTCAGGACTGTGACTCTTCTGGGGGCGTGTCCCTTTGCAGAACACGCCGTGCGGACACGCCCCCTACTTTCCTACATGGACCATGTTAGCCTAGGGTGTGATTCAGCATGCCCTCATGAATATGCATGGCATGCTGACATCACACCGTTTAACTGCAGCCTCTGTGTAAGACATATTAACTCTTACACGGAGGTTTTGTGAATCTTGCCCACAGAGTTGACCCATGCTATAAAATTACCGTATGCCTTTAATTTTAAGCTTCATTCTTTTTTCTAGAGAATTGACAAAACAGTCTACTACAGCAGATTATTTTATATAGTGACATTGCTTTCCCCCTTATTTATTTATTTTAGCATTCCTTTATTTAAGGATTCTTTTTCTTTGTGATTTAAAAGCTCTAGATAATGGCAGAAAACAAGCTTTGTTTCTTTCGTTGAGACTTAGAGTGGTTAAATACTGCTATTTTATTTAATGAGTTTTCTTTCAGCTTTAAAAGTTCTAAATTGTGGCAAAATAAACATTATTTCTTTTCATGAGGCGAAGGGAAGGTTAATTGTTAATTGTAACCAAAAACACAAAGCAGACAACTTAAAAACAGCTTTAAACAATTAAAGAATACCCAGGAAACACCACAAAAAAAAAAACTTTTATTAAAGTTAAAATAAAAACATAATTTTGTTAACCACTTTTGTTTCACAATGTAACAAGACTTATTCAGATCAATATAACACACTTCAGCCTCTTATATGCTCTGAGGGTCACATGACTCCACAAAAAAAAAAAAAGAAAGAAAAATAAATAATCAAAATAACAACGAGTAAAATGATCTATACATTTTTTATAATGTTAATCTAAAAATGTGTATGTGAAATCAGTGTATACCACAATAAATCAATAGGTTATATCAACACCTAGCAGATTTCAATTTTAAAATGGGTGTAAGAGATGATTAATCATTCAGACTAGGTTTACTTTCAGAATTTGTCTTTAGTTACCAGAACAATTTTATGGCTTCAGGTTTTTCACTCCTCACTCACCCATTAAACTAACTTTCACTAGGTCTATTACCTGAAAAAGGAATAGGTTCATAGGTTCATAGGTTCATAGGTAGGTACTAGGCTATTGGCCCTAGGGCCTATATAAGCCTAGCCAAAGGTACCCTGGCTTTCTCCACCCAAGAAAATTATTTTCCTGTGCCACTGTCGAGCAGAGCCACAGAAGTGATCCCCGGGGTGAATTTACTATCTCCCATCCAATCATCAAGATTTTTCTTGAACAGTGCTAATGAGGAGCTTTGTTTGATATAGATAGGTAGTTTGTTCCAGAGTATGGGAAGTCTCTGGGACAGGAATCTATCCCTCCAGCATGTTCTGTTTATTGTGGTGATGAGGTTTAGGTCCCTAGAGCGTGTAGCTCATAGGGATTGGGATTTCTTTAAGTGGAGCATGTCTAAAAGCTCTGGGTTTGACATAGCTTTGTGTGTTAGGCAGAGATCGCCTCTGAGTAGGCGATATGCAACGGAGTAAAGCTGCAGTTTTTTGAGATGGTCTGCATAGGGCATCTCTTTGAGGCTGGTAATCCTCTTTGTGAGATATTTCTGTGGCCTTTCCAGTTGTTGTAGATGTCTTGTGAGGTACATACCAAAATAGGCATTGTACTCTATAATGGATCTAATGAGTGATGAGCAGAGGGGAACAATGACCTCTTTTTTCCTGGATGAGAAACCTTTGTGATGAGGTGTGCCACACAGAAGGTTTCCTGACTACTGTGGTGAAGTGATTATCAAAGGAGAGACTACTGTCCACCTGTGACCCAAGGTCTCTTATCACACTTTTGGTGTTAAGTAGACTACCACCTATGTGGTAGTTCATGGGTACTGAGTTTTTACCAAAAGGAATGACAATGCACTTTTTGGCATTGAGCTTGAGGCCATGGCTTTGACACCAGGCATCTGTCTCAGCAAGGCCCTTTTGTAGGATGTCCACATCTTTTGGAGTTTTGATTATGGCTCCTAGTTTGCAGTCATCTGTGAACTTCGTTAGCCAAAGACCTTCTGTGTTGGCCTGTACTTCAGAGAAGTAGATACCAAACAGGAGAGGACCCAGGACTGAACCTTGTGGTACTCCACTTGTCACTGGTCTGAAGCTGGATTTGGAGTCTGCTACTTTCAAAGTGTGGGTTCTGTCAGTGAACCAGTTGGCAACCCATCTTATGACATAGGGATTTATACCTAGTTTAGTGAGTTTATCTATAAATCCAGAGTGGGGGATGGTGTCAAAAGCCTTGGCAAGATCTAGATAGGCTGTGTGAACCACCTTACCCTCATCTACGGCTTTCGTGACGGCTTCAAAGACGTCTATCAGGTTTAGGAGACATTATCTCCCTTTTACAAACCAGAACTGGGTGGGGTCCTGCGTTTGGAGATTACCAATGTCATTGTTTATAAGTTCCATGATGATATGCTCCATAGCCTTGCAGACCTGGCTCATTAGGCTAATGGGGTGGTAGTTTCTGGGGTCTGTGGTGGCTCCCCCTTTGTGGAGTGGGATAACTGTTGCTGTGTGCAATTCAGTGGGAACATAGCCTGAGGTGAGGCTATGATTGAACATGGTACTTAGGTGGGGTGCTAGTTCGTTCTGTAGTTCATGTAGAACACAGCCTGGGATGTTGTCAGGTCCCATGGATGCTGTGTTCTTGGCTTTGGATAGTGTGTTTTTTACCTGTGCAGCCATGATTACAGGAACTTTTCATTCTTCTGGTGTAGAGATGGGCCCTTTAGGGGATGACAGACGGGTAAAGTTAGCACTGAACCTATCTGCCAGGGTGTTGGCAATATCCGTTGGTTCTGTATATTTAGTGCCATTTTGCTGTAACTCAGAGCAGATCTGAGTGTTGCCATTGAGATTCTTGACATAGCTATAGAATGCTTTGTGGTTGTCTTTAGAGTCAGTGACAATTTTGTTTTCATAACTAGCTTTGGAGGATTTTATGAGGGATCTCAGCTTTTTACTGAAGCTGACCAGAGAGTTTCTCCAGTCATGGGATTTTACTTTTTTTTGCAACAGTTTCTTTCTTCTGTTGTAGAGTTTGTTTATGGCAGGGGACCACCAGTTTGGCTTCCTTTCTTTGGAGGATAGCATCTTGGCACTCATGTAAGTGCTTATAAAGTGAATTTGTGTAGGATTTAGCAGTCATACCTCTATTGTCCATCAGCATGGATGTCGTGAAGTTTGCCACTTCTGTCTTAAGAAGCATGAAGTTGGCTTTGGAGAAATGTTTTACTGTGGTTTCCCTAATGGGTGGTGGGGGAGGGATGTGGATGTCTAGGGTGATTAGCTTATGGTCGGATCTGACCAACGAGGAATTGACCTCTGGTGTGGAGCACCGGTTGCCCATGTTGGTAATAACCAGGTCTAGGATATTGCTGCCCCTGGTGGGGGTGTGGATAAGTTGATCCATGGCATTGGAATTTATGAATTCCAGAAAACGTTGAGCACAAGAGTTGGTACATGAGTAGTTTTCCCAGTTAATCGTAGGGTAGTTGAAATCACCCATTATTAGGGTGTTAGGTTGTACCCTAATATTTTCCAGTGTATTAAGAAATGAGGAGTGGGAATCCTGGGGCATGGTGGGGGATCTGTAGCAAGCTCTAATTTGGATTGCGGTCATGCCCAGAGTTAGTTGCACTTGGATAATCTCGGATGCATTATGCTGAGCAACTAGCCTGGAGGTGTGGATATCCTTAATGAATATGGACACACCTCCACCTTTAGTGTTTCGGACCAGGTTAGGTGGCCGAAAGGTGTGGTATGAATTATAGCCTAGTAATGCAGAGGTACTCTCTGGAGCCTTGAACCAGGTCTCTGTCACTGCACAGATGTCAATGTTCTCCATTTTAAGGAGTGCCTCGAGAGAGTGCATTTTGAGGTTTAGACTTCTAGCATTGAGTAGAAGTAGAATTTGCGATCATTACATTGTTTAATTTGCCTATACGAGGTATAGTGCTCATTTACTGTTTTTATATCATAAATATGCTCATAAATCAAATCCTTTAAATATTGTTTCATTTTACCTATATAGACAGTGAGACACTCCTCACAAAGAGCTACATAAACCAACACCTTAAACTCACAATTAAAATAACCAGTACAATGGAATGACTTAAACCCTGACATTCCTATATCATTGCCTTCTTTTATATAGGGTATGATATCTGTGTACTGGCCCAGCAATCAAGGAGCCTCAATTCTCACCACTAACACCAGTGAGGGGCGTCCATATATGGAAAGGATAATAAATACACACACAGTAAAGTACAATTTCCCTTAAGAGCACTCAGAGATCACAGTCAGTCTGGGGCTGGTTCCCCCTTTCTTTCCAAGCCCCCAATAAGACTCCCCACTGGCACAGCTATAGGGTCCAGATCTCAGCCTAGTGGGAAAGCTAAAACTTCCAGCACCCTCTCTGTCCAACCAGTGCTTCGTGTCCATGCCTAAGTAGCTGAAACACACACACTTTGAGATAAGAGTTATATACAACCACACAGACACTCCTGGGGAATGCTGGCACAGGTTCTCCAGCTGTTCCCCTTTTCTGCCCAGTCTGAAAGGTAGTACCAGCTGCCAGCACCCTCTAATATCAGCTACTAAAAGGCCCTTCTTAAAGGGTGTCCAATTATTACTGTCCAATATTATTATCCAAATTGTAAGTGTGACTGAACAGTCAAGGCTTCTTAGAGTGACTTGGTACAGTATCACTATATACATGCAATGTACTATAGAGCTTAAATTAACTCTACATAAAACAGCCACAGTTGAAAGGTTTAAAAATATTTAATAATAAATAATAAAAACACAAAACAATACTTCTTAACATACAGTGCTAGTCAAGAGTTCAGAGATCACAGAGAAATATTTAAAATTAATACCGCAGAAAAGTTCTAACATCAACACAGAAAAACACTTAGTCTAATCTTCATAATTCCTAGCTATTTCTAAGAGCATACACAGTTCTAAATAACTTACATCAAGAGCAAAGCAGTGCTGGTGATGTTGGATGTTCTCAAGACAAAATGCCCTGAGCTCTCTGATTCTCTTTCTTTAAATAGATAACACAGAGCTGCTTCACATAACATCATTCTTCACACTTCTCTGGTGTTCCCAGGCTAACAGAAACTACATTTCCATTCTTTACACCTGGTCAGAAACCAGAGCAATAAATGACATTTATACATGCAAAGTCTAGCCATTAACTCTGGTCTTAAAACAATAGGCAGGATGCCTCCCTCTAGACATATTGGCTCCGAATTTTGACATCAAAGACAGTCATAAAATGCTTGACTTAGCTTTCTTACAGCAGAGTGCACTGTTGTTACATTTTTACAGTGCAATATCCAATGCAGTCTTTTTACGTTTAAGAGAACAAGCCTGTGGCTTACATTAGTATTTACAAATGATAGAATTATCTACAAAATTCTATATGGCTTGGCTGGCAGCCTTCACCTATCTTCACAGAGGGGCATTGCTACTATCTTTCACACTTGGAAGTACCTTGTTTTTCTCATTCCCACCTTATTTTACCTTTACTCTACTCCATCCAGTTTTTATAGCCATCTCTTTTTATAAACAAACTTCTTCCACTTTCTTATTAAGTTCTCTAAAAGTAAAAAGCAAAATAATTTAGAATGGGACAGGTATGGTTATGGGGCTAATAAGGTCTACCCCTTCTCAAAATTGGATGTTTAAATCAAAAGCATGTTAGTAATGCAATACATGATATGGAGGTACAAGTGGATAATGACAATGATAATAATAATTGTAATCATCTTGAGACCCCTTTAGACATTGTCATTCTCTGGAGATCTGAAAGGATTCAGAACCACATTTTAAATTAAGTGTGAAAAGTGAGTCAAACACATACTGTAAACAATGAGAAGTGACTTGTACAATTGAAGAAACTAAATTATCTAAAGCAGATTTTCCTCCCAAGAAAAAAGTACAGTCAAACCATTCATCATCCTTTCTCAGTCAGAATAAACTTTAATGTATGAGCCTGACAATTCAAAATTCGAAAAATTAAACTTGCAAAAATATTACACTTTCCCCAATACTTATCAATAATCTTCCTAACCCTATCAAAATGAGTAGGACTAGAATTAACTAAATGTTAGCAACAGTAGAATTAACCAAATCTATAGCTGTTGGATCATGTTTGGTAAGAGTCGATAAAAACTTAAAAGACTGAGGAAGTGTATATATCCGATCTCCCTTTTTAGGGCAGCTGGCTGACTATCAGTGACAAACACATCCTCCAATGCTGACAGAAATGAATGAAGGTTCTGGAAATTACTTCTGTAACAGTTCATAGCATTTTTTGAGGGATTGAGAAACCACAGTGTCTCCCACTGCAAACAGGTGCACATTTTGAGATGAGCATCTGAAAAAGAGACCCCAGCCCCAACCCCAGACCCCAACCCCATCCCCACAGGGAGAATCAAAAATTGAGCTCTCCTTTGAGTCTGAGTCAGGATGAGAAAACGCTTTATGTGTGCATCAGTAATACATGCCTGTGATGTGAATACAGTGCGCAATATAATTACAAGGCAAACATGCAAAACATATATACTGTACTCATTACTACCAATCTATAGATATGCTTGTAATTCTACCAGTTCATTGGAACACACTTGGAAGGAAAATTTAAGAAATTGATACATTCATTTACATATAAAAGTAAATAAACTGCATTACAATGGACTCCTCATAGCTGGGATATAGTAAACCAATAAACCATATACACTTATTGTTTTCAGTCAGTCACAATTGCATACTGAAACAGTCTGCCAACAACTTATTTACAGGAATGATGGCAAAGTATTAGCACATGTATATTTTTTATTTTTTTTAATCATTGGATGGCCTTTGTTGCTCGATGCCATGTATCAAACAAAGGTTGATAACAGACATACAGACATAGAGATTTCTGTTTATAAGCTATTTCTGGTCACATGTGTGCTGTATGACTCCAGGTTTTGACTTGATTACAAATGTGAACTGGGGTTTTCAGGACAGTGGTGAAAACATGCAGCAAGCAGAAGATAGGGCACTGGTAGAATAATTTAGGAATAAACAGGATGGTGGTGGGAGAGTAGCAGAGCTATGCACTTCTTCACAAGGTAAGGCTGCGTATTAATAATAAAAAATTAAAAACTGCATGCAATGCTTGATTCAAAAACCTGCCAAACTCATTCAACATTCTGTAGATGTGTGCATTTGCTAAGCATGCCCCAGAAGAAGACACATTCTAGAAATCGCACAATTGAAGGGGAACATGACAAACGCAAGAAAGAAGGGACTATGTGCTTTGTGAAATACACACCAGCAATGTGTAGATCACATTTCAGAATATACTGTAGTGTTAATGGAAACATCCCAGCAAGGATACATGAAATCACTGAGCTTTTATACATATAATAATGATAGTTACCTCATAATAATATCGGTATTGTTGTCTGTAGTGAGAGGAGTACCAAAGGAATGCAACCAAAGGCAAAATCTGATCAGTTTTTGTCACTGGACAGGAAGTGATATTTACTGTTACTTTAACTATAGGCAACAGTGCTGCTCTCTGCCAAGTATAATGCAAATGCTAAAAATGGAAAGAGGTGTGTATATATATATATATATATATATATATATATATATATATATATATATTGTATTTTTTTCCTGGCCATATTGTGTGGTGTTTGAATCTATTTTTTGACCAGATTAAAGGTGTGAAATAGGTTTGATAGGGCAGTGGGAAAAACTGGGGAGCAAGCAGAGGATGGGACACTGGGTGAGTAATTAAGAAATTTAGATGGTGATGATAGGAGAGCACCATAGATATCCACTTCTTGAAAAGCTAAGACCGTATTTTTACAATGACTTTGGGAAATATGGATAGTCACATCAGAAAGGATATGTGAGAAAAACAACTGAACAAAATTCAGTGTGTCATACATATACATATATGAAGTGGAGAGATATGTATGGATCAACTTTTTTGTGGTGTCTTTTTACATTTTTTTAAGAGAGAGGAATGCTGGGGAAGGTATTTAGCAATAAGAGGGGTAAGAATGTAGGGTAGGGTAGGTTAGGTTGCAGGTACAGACATACATGATATACAAGACAGATGAAGATGGTGATGGACACCAGGGTGAAGGACACCATGATTACGGATTGATACAGGACTTAGAAGGCACATCCTCATCCAGAGTGAATACAGTGAGAATCGAGTCCTCACCCTCAGAACTATTTCCACTGTCTCCTGTCTAAGAACCTTGGGCAGTGCTAGATGGGGCAGCAATTTGGCAATTCACTCAAGGATCCTTTCCATACAGACAGTGTGAGACACAAGGCCATTTCCATACTCTGCTCCACCAGTCCTGTCAGTTCCTGTCAGCTGACATAATCATCACATCACTTGCACTACTCCTGGTGGGTACCACAGCACCAGCCCTGGAGACAGAGTTACTTGATGGTGGTGGTACAAGTAATACAGGGAATTAGGAGACAATGCTGGCAAGTTGTGAACCAGAAGTGCTGGGTGCCTGTGCTGATTGTGGTAGCATGAACTCAGCCACCTGTAGATGTTAGTCCAAGCCACTGTGGCTGGTCTAGCTGCCTGTGCTGGAGGTCATGTTGTAGCAGGAATGGTAGTTCAAATGTAATGATATAAAAAATAAATAGCTAAATAAATAAATAAATGAGACAGAAGGTGAGATGAGACAACAAAGAAAAGTATTCTAAATGTCATATAATTGTAATATATCCCAGTCAATACATATTCTAATACATTTTTAGAATTTTTACATACAGATGTCTGTGCGGTCATCCATTTCTGTTACACTAAAGGGTAATATTCATCACTCTCACTCTTGTAAACATTGCACAAAAAGTGTGACTACAGGAAAGCTGATTTATGCAGAACATATCATTAAATGTGTATGTGAACTGAGTTCATGGTATTCTAATTTACTGATTACAGATGCTAAATATTAAATCATACAGAGTAATTTCTGCTGTTTGGACTTGAACCCACAAACATCAATGTGTACTTAACCACTGACTACTGCAATACTACATGAGCTAATTGTACAGATCTCTACACTTGGCAAATGTTGAGTATTCATAGCTGTGTATTTCTCTGACAAACAGTTATGGATTGACGTACAGATAATTGATAACCTATTTGTAAAATTAGTGCTATTATGCAACTGCCATCAGTCATAACTGAACCCATGATTACCCCATGCATCTCTGAGATACTGCAGTCTCTTTTGATGTGCCTCCCAGTTTCCTTCAATCTCTGCAGATGCTACACTTAAAAGAAAAATAGAAAAATAATGAGCAGTTGTTCATGTTTCCAGGTCATGGCAGTGTATTGTCTGGTTCTGGGCCAGTATACCTACAAAGCTGAGATGGGTGGTGGGTCCTATAATATTACTCCCATCAACTAAGGAGGTCCTGTTTTCATCTTTTTAAGTCACTATAATGGTTACCGCATCATTCACCCATGTGAGGGATGCCAGTTGCATGGGTGACAGCCTTGGCTAAGTTATTCCAAGCCTCAGCCTTGTACTATGACTCAGTGTAGTCACCCTGCAGAAGCTTTCAGCTGTAACATTTAACAAGGAGTCCTATAAAAATCATTGACTCCGCCTGACACCAACCCTGCACTCTATAAAGTATTACCCTCTTCATCACCTGCCATGACTTCTCTTCAAAGATCTCAGAAAAAAATGGTAGTTAACTGGCAGCCTAATCAGATCTTGCATGCACCAACCTGTAAGCAATGCTGGATTACTAGAAACCTAAACTGTAGCTGCATGAACAAACGTGCAGAACTGGGCTATGATTTAATGTATGTATTATTTCTTTAATGTCCAGTTTAAGTGAGAAATATGGTAGTAAATCTTGGCCATGTGGAATGATCAGTATATATATATATATATATATATATATATATATATATATATATATATATATATATATATATATATATATATATATATATGTATATATATATATATGTGTATGTATATATACATATAAAGAGAGAGAGACTGAGATGTGATCCGCTGGCTAATGTTGATATCTCAGTTATATTTCAAATGATATAGTCCCACCTTTGAGCATGTACTCAGGGATGATTCATAGTATTAACAGTTTGGCACACAAATATGAAATCATCTGCATAATATAGTTTGCTATTCTGTGCCATCCTTATCTATCTTTAAATTTTGTTTCAGTAGTACAGGATGTCTTGGTGTCACATAAAATTAATAGTGTGAGTGATATCACCTTAAAATCAAATCCATGACAAAAAGGAGCATAGGAACATCTGAAGTCTGTGTATTAACTGTTAACACCACAGGAGAACCTAACATTCCCAGCATATAAATTGAAGACTAGAAATTTGTACAAAACAGGAAAGATACCTACTGCTGACAATTATGTCGCTGTTGCACTATACAGTGTTCCCTTACTGGAGTAATAATTTGAAGCATATTTGTTTTTCTGTTCATTATCTAACTGACAAGTGCCAAAGCCA
Organism: Protopterus annectens; assembly: GCF_019279795.1. Taxonomy (NCBI): domain Eukaryota; kingdom Metazoa; phylum Chordata; order Ceratodontiformes; family Protopteridae; genus Protopterus; species Protopterus annectens. The sequence continues at coordinate 271,358,726 of NC_056740.1, forward strand.
GACTTATTTGTGAGGCTGACAGCAATGATTTAGTGTATGCTTAATTATTTTTTTGAGTTTTTACCATAGGACATGAAGTGTCAGTTTCCTACAGTCATATCTGAACAGTGATACTGCTCCATGCCAACTGTTGTGCAAAGAATAAGAAACACTATTTGCTGTCAGAAGTGTGTAATGTGCTGTTATTTTAGTGACATTATGTTTTTAAGGGATAGCACATATGAGTAAAAGGCCATACAGACTCTGCAGGAGTGGAGCTCCCCCAAACATATTCCACGGCAGTGCACACTTGATCATTATAAAGGTATGCCACTAAAGTAGTGTTCACACATTTTGAAACATGCATTGCTGTGTTCTTCATACTGAACTTCTTTATTATTTGCTACTTTCATTTCCTCATAGTATTGGATATATACAATTTATTCTACAGCATGCAGGTGATGCAGGTTTATCAGCCATAGTACATCATTATATTGGAGCATAAACATTATACAGTGCATGCACATTTCAGAATACAATAAATAAAGTAATGAGCACATGTAGTATGCCACAAAAATAAATACTTAACCTGGATGCATACCTTGTACCTCTTGTGATGTTATTCAGAGTATTTTATTAGCACATGGAGTCCTTCAGGACCTTGCAACACACAAAGTTTTCTGCATTCACTAATGTCCAAAGCACTAAGGCCCACTCTCACCAGTCTGATTTGAGTGACTGATCGCTAAGGTTTTGCACATGCAAAATTAAATTTGTTGCGCCAACTAACATGTAAATAAAAAAGGTGAATGTCAAGTGTACGTGTTTAGCATTGTATTTCTAATTTACATTTATTCTGCACTATACCCATGGTATCAGAGTACTGCAATTTTTGCTATCACAGTATAGTACAACTGTCTGCAAGGTAAGAGTTTCAGATATCAGTTATTGTGCAATATTTCATCATATTACCTTTGTACAAGGAATGTTTTAAAGGTTGCCATAAGTATAAACCTTTCTTTTTACATTGTATATATGCTTTAGCTTTCAGCCACTTGGTTAGCAATCTTCAGTCCATGTGTGAACAGGCACTATCTTTTTCAAAAATGTTAATAAAAATGTGTATCAAGTTTCATTCCTAACTCAGTAAATATAACTTAAAACTTCTTGGTAAGCCTTTTTTCTCTGGCACATCTTTTCTATCTGTACTTCTCATTAGCATGGATGGTGAACAAATCATTAACTGACCAGTAGTGCTAATGTGGCACACTTACAAAGCATTACCTAGCCAAAACCCTTAACACTTGCACTTCTATTGCTCAGGAATGTGCATGTCATCATGTAGGAACTAACGTCATGTGTGCCTTCACTGCATGTCAAGCAAATTGAGAGATTCAGATATAATAATGAACCAAGACCTAATTAACATATTCCACATGGCCAGATAGGCTGATCTACACAATATAAGCAGGATGTGGGGTTCTAGAAACTTCCATCATGCTAGGGAAGACTGCTTGGTTTCCCAAGTGTTGCCAAACAAATTAATGGCAACAGTTTAATAAGCAATAAACAAGATAACTGTCTGAAATCTTTCAAGGTATATAATCTTTCATACTATTGCTTCATAGTATATGTTGATATATTATTTGAAATGATTGCTGTGAAACCTAGCAGTGTTTTTGAAATAATCTTTGTACTGCAGTTATCTTACTTGTACTTCAAAGTAGTTAGGCAATACACACCACTCATGTTAAGAGTTGTTGTTAGATAACTGTAATGCCCTTAGAAGTTCAGAATTGTGTCTGACTTGTATGAGCCATTTAGTTTTGTATTACATTAACCACTATTTCTCTACTCATACTGTGTTATCTGCTTAGTAGTTTTATGAACTCTTGCATGTACTAAAGTCTGTTACCTTCTATAGTTTATAACTTTTATCCTTTGGTGAGTGTTAATGCATATGGGATACTGCAGGGCTTGCATCGCTGATTGCACTATTTTCTATAATGATGATTGATTACTGTATAATAATTTATGTTGCTCCATAAATATAACAGCCTGTACTATCCCCACTCCTCCATGTGTTTTGTTTGTGTAATATATATTTTTTCTTATATCGTAACAGGGATATGGCTCAAAAATACAAAGCTAAGTGGTCATCCTCAAATAAACTTCCCTTTTCAGATGCTGAGAAGGAAGTCATAATACAGGCCCTCCATCTCCAAGGTCATGACTCCTAGATACACGTTCCACTTAAAAGCCCTTCTGTGACCTTGTCTGGTGGCAGGTGGTCAATAATGTCAGTACTGTTTGTGGCTAGGGCCATAACTAGGAAAAAAACAACAGAAGGAACTGCTAAAAAACTCCAAACACGACTGTATCAGCAGAAAAATGGATGTAGCCCCACACCACAGTAGAGTCCAGTACACACAGTTCTCCAGACATTAATACTAGTGGACATCCTAAACACTGTAAAAAAAGTATTGTTAAAGGACAATTGACAAGTTTGGAGGAAGATTTTAAATATGAATGTGATTTTTTAGAAAGGATGTTTTGGGAAAGAGGCTACCCCAAAGAATTTGTCGAACAAATAAGGATGGAAGTGAATGAAGGAAGAAAGGATAGATTTCAACCTATATACAAAGGACAGGGAAACAGAGTAGCAAATTCACCAGTAGGACCTCTGAGTATCAACTATTAGAATATAATGGTATAAATAGAGGAATAAGTAGAATATTCCTTAAGGAATGGGAGAATATCCCTAAAAAAATAATTTATAGGAACTCAAGAAATATGGGGAATATTTTGGAAAGCAAGAAAAAGGTTACTACTAGAAACAACAATAAGAAGGGCACTTACAAGTGTGGGCATTGTGCTCAATGTTGTTATATATTAAATGGAGAAGGACATTATATTCCAAGTAGAAATAAAATGATAAATAGCCCAGAATATTTCAATTGTGACACACAAGGGATAGTATATCTTGCCTTTTTCTATGTTGGTAAAACTGAAAGAGCTTTGAGAAAACGTATTTATGAACATATTTATGAAATCTCTGTCAAGAAAGAGAGCAATGCTTTATACAAACATAGTAAAGTTTCTAAAGAGTATAAATTTAAGTTTTTAATAATAGAACATATACAAATGGACATCCGGGGGGGACCCTGGGAAACCAGAATCGAATACAGAGAACTATGGTGGCAAATAGCATTAAATGCTGACAAATATCCAGGGTTAAATGACAATATTACTATATTACCCTTATTGAAATTAAGAGCAGCAAAGTTATAGTAAAAAATAAATACCAGCTTTTGCCACTAGAGGCCCTCCCAGCACTGCTTTCTGACATAACATACATTATGGATTTAGAATTGTCTCTCCTAAATAAAGGAATTAAAGTTTTATCTATGTTTTAATGTATTAATCATAATTAAATCAACCTATTTTTCTTCTCTATTTATATACCGGTATTACATATATATTTATTTCCTAGGATTTTTATGGGTTATTTTGATATGCATTTGATCCACATTAGTAATAAAATATTTATACTTTTATATTTTTAAACATTATACGAATAAATTGTGCAGTTTTTAATCAATTATATATATTTATATACATATATTTATTATAATAAGCTTGTATTTTATATTTTATATAATAATTATATATATATTTTTAATTTTAACAATTGCAAGGTAAGGGTAACACATACTGTATTAAGGAACTTGATTGTGTTTTTAGTTCTTAGTGTTTGGTATTTCTGCTTTAAGTATATCAATGAATGTCAATTGAATGTAATCATGGTTAATTGATAGGTATATATATGAGTATAGTAATGGATGCATTGGTTTTTTCTGATGAAGTCTATTTTGTCCTGAACCTTTTGTCTCGAGTACTGGACTCTACTGTGGTGTGGGGCTACATCCGTTTTTCTGCTGATACAGTCGTGTTTAGGGCCATAACTACCAAATGTTCTGACAAAGGGCCACTGACATAATTAAAAAGGTTAATAACAGAGCAAAGTCTGCCTTCCCTAACTCCTGTTTACAAGTCCCATCCTGCTACAAGTAATAGGAATTATAATAATATCTGAGTGGGATGAACTTTTGTCTTGTCAGTTGTATATATTGTGTGATATGCAAAACTGTATAAGTTTAAGTATAGATCTCTGAATTGTGTATCAGTTTTTTTTCTGCTAAACTTTTTATACTTTACTTTCTTGTATATAATTTTTTATAATTCACTTGACTGCAAATAACTAAGCCGCGGCGGTGCAGCGGTAGCATTGTCGCCTCACAGCAAGAGGTTCTCCCTTTCAATTCTCAGCTGGAGCACCTTCTGTGTGGAGTCTGCATGTCCTCCCCATGGTCGAGTGGCATTCGAAAGACATGCGTGAATGGGCGTGCCTTTGTTGAAGGTTGGGCATCGGTCTGGCACCTCGGCACTGTAAAAATCAACTGCCAATGATTAGCGGATCGGAGTTCCACTGTGGCAACCCCTAACTGGGAAAAGCCAAAAGAAAAACAACAACTTGACTGTAAATAACTATTTCATAAATTTTTGGAGCTTTTCTCCCCGGGCCTCCACTGAAAATGGACATGAATCTAGTCGGACTATCTCAGTCAACAAATGTAAAATAAATAAAATAAAGTAAAGTCTGTTATGGGAGTGCAGGGCTGCTGGTGGTGGGCCATTTACTGATTTAGCATTCTCTGAGATGAAGGAGTTCCTGTCAACTGTAAGCATTCCATGCATCTCAGAAGAGTTCCATAATGCAGTACTGGATGGGGAGACAGAGGTGGAGGAGAACTAGATGATATACTTATGTCCCAGGTATGCCATTCAAATATATATTGCATTCATCTTTTCAATTTCTATTAAGGTTCATACTTATAATACCTCTGTCAAGTAAATTTTGTGTTTAGGTGCATTTGGCATTGAGGTAGAATGACCATCTGCACATGGTATGGGCATACTTTTTGGTATTATTTATGTTTTACTCTCTAAGATTTGCATGTGTGGTTGACTTCATTTGGCCTAGGTATTATATTTTTTGTTTATGCTTCTGTTTTTTTTTATAAATCTATTTTTTTTTTTTCTTAGTGTATTCACAGGTGAAGCATTGTCTGGCACCAGTGCAATGGATCTCCCTCTGCCTGATGCTGAAGGATCAGTAGCCTCTGATGATGATGGCTGTGATGAACAGGCACAATCTGGGGTTGCAGAGGGTAGGTCTGACATTGGGATTGTTGCTTCCACTTCCCCTCCTCACAGTATGGACACAGTCACTCTGCCTATGCATACTCAAGACACGGACCTATCTGAAAATGGACAGGTTGATGGGGCATGGTTGACTAGGGTAGTGTGGTTATCCCATTTGCAGAGATGGCAGAATCTCCCCCTAGCATTTGTAAGGGTGAAGTAATACACAGCACTGTCAGCAGAAGTGCTCAGAGAAGGTATGCTTACTACCCTCTCCCTGATGTTGGTGCATCACTTTCTGCCACCCAACATATGTGCAGGGCCATCATGGAAGCACAAGCAAGATGCACTAGGGCCAAAGAACAGATAGTCAAAATACTGCATGTCATGCATTCTGACACATAATGCTATATGAACTAGGTGCGTGGCTCCTTGGGCAGGATGAAAGAGATACTTTACTGTGCAGTGTCTGTTCTAGATCATTTGACTGGGGACGGGCAGCATTCATGAGGCTAATCTGGTAGTACACTGTCAGCCAACATGACCATGGGTGTGCCAGGTACTACTTTCACTGCTATATCGATGGTGGATATGTCCACACCCAGATATGGTCATCTACTTGGTCATGACCATGCTCATAGTCATCCAGCAGGCATCATTCACATTCTGGTAGCACTCTGACCTCTAGCCAGGGTCATGGAACTAGCAGTGCAACTCCTGGCAGAGGTAGCTGATAGTCAGGGGCATCCATGATAAACATGATCCTCTACCATGCAGGGCTCACACATGTTGAGGATGCCAGGATACAGTGCTGGCAAAAATGCTGTGGCTGTGTCCCTGCAGACTCTCACAAAGTATACCTCATGTTGACCATAACATCTCAAACACACACACACACACACACACACACACACACACACACACACACACACACACACACACACACACACACACACAGGCATTTCACAATAGACTTAATTACATCTGGGGATACTGAACCTGGGAGTACATAATTGCTATGGCCACATCTCTCACACTCACAGTTTCTCTGTGTCTGACTTGCCTTGTTGTAACTCCTCACATGCACACACTCTGTGCCAATGATGACTGACTGTGACCTGCCCTTTGCACAATTTGTGATTTAGGGTTGCCTATGTCTAATGTACAGAATGGCCTGCTAATGCATTTTTAGTCAAAGGTCATGTTTTCATTTGGATATGTAATACTTTTCACTTTATTTAGTCTGCTTAATTTCAGTAGTAGTAGTAACAGTAGTTGCAGAGGACAGCTTGCTCACCCACTTGTGCAGGTGATGCTGAGACTGCCCTGACCTCTGCAGAAGTGTCTCACTTGGGATGCTTATTTCTAATGCACATGGTGATCAGTCAATGCATCGCTTAGGCAAAAAAAATGTTCATTTGAACTATTGGATTGCAATTTGTCATTTGTGTCTTAATTTAGTTACATATGTTCAGTACTAATAAGGTTGTATAGATATTATTATCATTTAGCTGTACACATGATGGTGACAGTGGCCTATGTCTGGTGGGATTTTTTGATATTGTCTGATCATACCTTATGCACAGCATGACAATGAAATGCATAGGAAAGTATGTTGCGTTTGAACTGTATTTGCTTGATATTATCACTCATTCTTATGACATTCTTGTATACATATCTTTGATCTGTGCTTAATGCATACTTTTGTATATGTGTTGTAATATCTCTTCATTACAGCTTCATCACTCACCTTTGCTACTACTGCTGATAACATCCTAGCCTGGAGCTGTCTATATCTGATGCTCACAGTGGCAAGCCATTACATGGGTAAGCAAAGTCTGGTTTGGTTTTATGCATCAGTCTTACTATTTTTATCTGCTTGGATCTTAATTTAATTAAGTGGTGAGTGTATGTGCAATTCATTGCCTCCTAGCTAGTGTCATGGTGTATTAGGCATGCCTCCGTCTGCCATGATTGACCCAGCTGCTGGTACCTCATCTCTCCCTTCATCTGTGTTGGCTGCCCTTGCTTGTGGTTCTGGGAATTATGGTCCCTGCCATGGTGCACTGTGCTGCAGCTATTTGTTAAGTACAATATTTTGTAAGCTGGCATACAGACTATTTTGTCAGAGGTGGCAGGGTCATGTTTAACCACGGCATTTCGGCTGTGTTCAGTACTACAATGTCGTGGGAATGGATATGCTGATATATGGCCAAGTAATTTCATGAATGTCTGCAGTATAAATGTGTTCTTGGGGGTGATTCAGGGGGAGAGAGCACATGTGAAATTAGCACATGCATCTCAACTGTACTGCCTCATTAGCATTCATCACTGCCATGGGGTTAGCCCTATGCAATTCTGAACGTCTTCATTCTAGAGCACCATGAAATACCTTGTTAAGGCAGTTGCTGAATAACAAAATGGTACTGTGACATATACACAGAGGTGAACATGTTGCTGTACCTTTCTGAATCTGCCCATTGTATACAGTGTTTAACTCTACATCACTTCGAAAGGTGTAACAAACTGATGTGCTTCAGGAATAAGCATAGTATATTTCACATTGTTATTAGTACACTCAAGTTGTGTCAAAAAATGAATAAATGCAACATTTCATTTTTATTGCAGTTAATGAATTAAATATAAGGTGTTGCTTACTGTACTGTGTTAATGTACTGTAAGCAAATTCTGTGTGCTGTAGTCAACTTCTCATGATGTGTCAAGAAAAACAATATAAAACATCATTGTTATTATACTTTATAGGTTAATTCAATATAGGGTGATGAAAATGTCACAGAATGGCAATTGGTTTTGAATGAACTTTACTATGCAGTAAAACTAGCTTGTCAAGTCTGTTGTTTTTAATGATAGTACAACACATTAAGCTGCAATACTTGGTTGAAAGATGCAAGCCAGTCAATTCAGTTAACATAGGCTCTGCTCGTCTCTAAAAATATATGACCTACCCACCTCCTATCTACTTGCTGCATATCCTTAAGGGTACTTTGCACAGCTGCTCTTGTTTAGTGACAAAGCCATTGCCAGATAAAGGGGAAAGTTCATGGTCTCCTGGAAACAGAGTGTAAAGAAACCAGAAAGAAAACTTTGCACAAGAAAGGTCTTTGAACTGAAACTGAAATGCAATACCTCTTATGACAGCACAAACTTGAAGTAAAGAGGCTGTGCCAGGCATGAGGGTTCAGAAATTCTGCCCATTGTCCTCATGTTTTTTTTAACTAGCTAAGGCTGCTGTATAGGTTCATAGGTTCATAGGAGGGTACTAGGCTAGCGGACCTAGAACCTTTACAAGCCTAGCCATGTTAATCCCAAGTATCCCTATTTGTTCTTTTTAGGTAGTTCACAGAATGAATTTATCAACAGAACAGGTCTGTGATCAACACCGGCTATCGCTGTCCATGAGGGACATGGGTGCCACCCCAAGGGTGAATTTGCGGTCTCCCATCCAATTATCTAAGTTGTGTTTGAATAGGGCCAGTGAGGAGCTCTGTTTTATGTGAATAGGAGATCTATTCAAGAGAAGTGACAGTCTCTGGGAGACATATCTGTCTCTCCAGCATATTCTGTTAATTTCACAAGTTAGTTTGAGATCTCTAGAGTGAGTAACTCTTGTGCCATTTGACTTGTAGATGTGCAGCATTCCCATTAGGGTAGGGTTGGAGATTGCCCTATAGGCCAGGCACAAATCACCTCTAAGCAGGTTATAAGATACAGAATAAAATAAAAGGGCAGTCAGCCTGTCAGTTCAATGTAGTCCTGGTTTGGAGTCCATGTATTTTCTTAGTGAGAAACCTTTGAGGTCTATCTAGCTGCTGCAGGTGTCTGGTGAGGTACATGCAAAAGGCTGCATTGTACTCTATTAGTAGTTTCATGAGGGTCGAGTGCAGTTGAATTAAAACATCTACAACATCCCTTGACCTGGATGCTATGTCCTTGCTTCTGAGGTGTGCTACATAGAAGGCTTTCCTTACCACTGTGGAAACATGCTGGTCAAAATTCAGATTGCTGTCAATCTGTGTTCCCAAGTCTTGCACCACTGGGTTGGAACTCGGGTGGGTGGGGTGCTATCAATACTGTAATTTGTAAGGAATTCCATTTTGCCGAAGGGAATAATAATGCATTTTTTGCATTTAGTTTTAGACCATGGCATTGACACCAATCATTTGTTTGTGTTATCCCTTCTTGTAATATGTTGACATCATTGGAGGACTCAATGATTGCTCTCAGTTTGCAATTATCAGTGAACTTGGTGAGCCAAAGGCCATCGACTTTGTCCTAAACATCTGAGAAATAGATGCCAAACAGTAAGTGGCCCAGCACAGACCCCTGTGGTACTCCACTGGTGATGGGTCTACTGGTGGAGGTGAAGCCAGCAGTTTTGACATATTGAGTTATGTCAATGAGCCAACTGGCTACCCATCTAGTAATGTAAGGGTTAATCCTTATCTGGGAGAGTTTCTCAATGATGCCAAAGTGGGGAATTGTGTTGAAAGCCTTGGCAAGGTTGAGATAGGCTGTGTGTACTGTCTTACCTTCGTCCATGGCTTTGGCGACATTCTCAAAGAAGTCTACCAAGTTTAAGAAGCATTATCTAATCTTAATGAAGCCAAACTGAGTTGAGTCCAGTGTTTGGAGGTCACCTATGTCCTTGTTGATAAGGTCTATGATAATTCTCTCCATGGCCTTGCAAATGAGGCTGGTTAGTCTTATGGGTTTGTAGTTCCCTGGGTCATGTTGATGTACCCCCTTTGTTCCGGGGGATTACTGTTGCTGTTCTCCGTTCTGTAGGAACATAACCAGTTCTCAAGCTTTGATTAAACAGAATGCTAAATGGATCCACTAGGTCTTCTTTTAGATTGTTTAATAAACAACCTGGAGTCTTAATTGATCCCATTATGGCCATGTTTTTGGCCTTGGTGAGTGCTGAGATGACCTGTTCTCTTGAGATACTAAGCAGAGGGCTGGTGTCAGGTATGCTTTGGGATATGGTAAGTGGTGATTGTGGGAGTGAAGTTTGCACTGAGTCTTTCAGCTAGCAGGTTGGCAATATTTTCCAGTATAGTATGAGTGATCCCGTCTACAACCAGTTTGGCACACAGCTGGACATTCCCTTTTCAACTTCAGACATAGTTAAATAATGCCTTATGATTATCCTTAGCTAGGGATGCATTTTTAGTTTGTAATTTGCTTTGGAAGACTTTGCAAGATTTCTGATTTTCTTCTTTAGGCTTAGGAGGGAACTCTTTCTCTGCATAGTATCCCTCTTGCTTTTGGACAACAGTTTGTTCCTCTTATTATATAATTTGCTTATACTTGAAGTCCACCATGGTGCTTGTTTTTATCGGAAGACCTGGTTTTGATCCGGTCAGGTACAACAGAGTTTATGTAGTCACTTATGTGTTTGTACAGAGCATTTGCATACACTTCTGCATAGAGATCATTGATGTCTGTGATTGCAGGTGGTATGAAGCTTTTTATACCATCACTTAGGTTGTAGTTAGCTTTGGTAAAGTTTTTTAATAATTTTTGTTCCTGTGCACACACGCTTAGCTAAGCGCACACAAGCGCACACCCGCTGACTACTGCTTAAAAGTGCTTACTCTTGCGCACACCCACTCTAATTTCTTTGAAAGAAAAGAAAATGGGGAGATAGGAAAGTGATGAAAAAGGTGGCACAAAGAGGGTAGGACAGTAGGAAAACAAGCTTGGGATTCACAGGAAGGATGTAGGAAAGGCCCATAGCTGCCAATTTCTTTATCAGCAACAGCTGTGCATATATGTGTGTAATTTGATGTGAAATTTGAAACCTTCCACCCCTGAGAGAGGGGTGAGGACAACAAAATATGTTGTACAGCCAATTGTAATTACCAGTTGACATGTCTAGCAGACATGCCTGCAAAATGGGCAGTTATGAATGGGGCGTAATTTATTTGTGGGAACAGAGTGCCCTTTTTTATTTTTTTTTCAGGTGAGAGTGGAATGCGAGGTACAGGAAGTAGGTATATTTGGGGAGGTAGGTAGGGGAGGTTAACAGACAAGACAAACAAGATGAATACAGGGGTGGAGTATGACACATGTGGGGGGGAACACAATTGACGGGGACGGATGTTTGGATATCGTGAGCCCATGAGCCCACAGATGGCAACAGTGGAACTGAGATCCCCACCCATGGGCAGTTGCCACTGCGCCTTCACTGCCCAGAACGGGGCTGTGCTGGGGACTGTGTAGGATGGGCAGGCACACCTGTGAGTTGCGCCACCCATGCCTCAAGCTGGCGTAGGGCTTCAAGCACAGAATGCCTGATCTCACTACACACCACAGACTGGACACTTTGGAGGGTGAGTGGACGTTCTCCTCCAGCCATGCTTGCAGAGGGGGGACGAGCCCCATCCCCTGCAGTGCTTCCACCTGAAGGTGGCACAGGGCCACTGGAGCAGGTTCTGGCCTGGGCACTAGTGCCAGGTGCACTCGCCAGCTGAGGTGGGAGAGGTGGGTCCGCTGGAACCCGCCTTCCCTGTTGTCCTATGTTTAGCAATATTTTATGACATTTTGGGTTAGTAACAAACAATACCATTCAAAATTAGTTGTAACAGCATGCATCAGTATTCCCATTAACCAATCACCCATGAATTCCAAACATTGAACAGCAAGCATAACACATGCATATTTTGAACAACAGTACACAATCCAACAGCATGCAGGCTTGATTGATGGCAACAGGCCATCAGGTTTGGATATGTGAACAGGGCACATGCATCAACGTACATGCAAATATGTATGAACCAACAGGACAAATGTCCATGGTAATTAATTGTGAATATACATACCCAGTTTGTTGTGGAATGGCATTATTTGTGAAAATAGGGTAGGGTGAAGAAATATTTCATTAACAACTTCAACTACCTATACATATGCTGTACATTTCTAGTAGCTGCTACAGGTCTTAGTGCAGTTTCCTATATGTAACCTTAGGAATGTTGGTGATGGGAATGTTACTGCTACATTAATATACATTGCATTTTTATTCATACACGTTCATATCTGGCTGTGTTCAGGTACAGCATCCTGCTACATTTGATTTATATGGCTCTAGACAACTGTGGATGTTCAGTATTTCATACAACCATACTATCTCCATATTGCAAAGATACAGCAACATATCCAAATTGTGGGACAGACACATTCCAGCTTCAGTACTTTATTACAAACATTTCACTCTTTGGTTGTGGCTGTCTCATTCATTTCATTATGTACTGACTGCAGTATAACTTTATTCAAGACTTATTACAGCTTTCTTGGTCAATTCAGACCTCTTTCTCACACTCTCATTTGTTTTATTTTTACAATTCAAGATGGTACTTAATTCTAGGCGTTATTAACATTTCTTTCTTGGTTACAACAATCCTTTCCAACAGACTCACTTGTCTCATATGGCAGATTTTAAAAGGGGATGTATTTGACACATGTCTATCATCTTTAGCTTGTTTACTAGTAATTTTCAGGCTGAAGCAAGTTATCTGATATTACAATACAGGTGGAAAATCTCTATTTCAGACTTGTTTCTTTTTTATTTCTGGATTACAGGCTGCATCACTTATCTAATCATACAGTACTAGCAGAATCTTTCTTTTAGTGTTATTTGAACTTTATTAATATGTAACAACACTGAACTCTTTTACAAGCTGTCTCACTTATATTCTATAACAATTACAGCAAAATAATTACTAACCTACCTGGTGGCGCAACCGCACCAGCCTATCATCATAGGCTCGCCGATTCACGGAACGCACACCTGCAGCTGTGATATAAATGAAGTAATATTGGAACATACATCTCCATAATATCAGCTAGGATAATTTCTTACATACTTAATTACATGGATACTTAGTAGTGGGGTGTTGGGCATTTGCCGGGCCTCCTGGATCCAACGGTTCAGTTGGTCCTGCTTTCATCTCTTCAGGTCCGCATGGTGGTGACAGACCTGTTCACCAGTCCGTGGTATGCCTGTGGCACTGGTGAGATCATGTGCCAACCGGTTCCACGCCTCTGCCTTGTACGCACCCCCAGAGAACCTGGCCCAGCATGAGTTGAGCCTCATGATCGTGGACTAGGAGCCACACCATATATTTGGACTCCTCAACACCCCACCTCTGTGCTTGGAAGTGACTGCCCTCTCCTACACCTGCCATCCTGACTGCAAATAGGTTCCACAATCAGTTATGCTGTGTATTCCCATCTATGGGGCTTATATATGCCATTTTTCCCACACTTATCTGTGATTGGTCATTTTGGAAATGTATCAGCTTAAAAAAACCTGCTTTGTCATGCTTCTATTTCCATTAATTCCTATATATATGCTAATACTGCATTTCTCAATGCAGCTGTCATGGCTTAGTGGTTCAGTCCTTTGACAAAGATGCACAGTATCCTCAGTTCGAGCCTGGGCATTGCTTTTATATTTTACAACTGTCTAGACTGGCTAGGAGGTATGTGTGTCTTTGTAAAAGTGGCTTTGATACAGCTTGCTCAACGTTGCCCACCAGTAAGCCAGTTGGTGTGCTGCCCAGCTCCCCGCAAACGGCTCACTCTGGTTAATGCGTTATTTGGCTATGAGCATGTATATTACTCTGTGTGAAGCATTGTTCAGCTATGGGAACGCAGTTTCAGTGTGTTCAAGTGCTGCTCAACTCCGGGCACTCATATTACACCTGTTAAACCACTTCTCACCTGCAGGCAGTCATACTAAGCTTGTTAGAGCGCTGCTCAGTTATTGGCATTATACAATTTTTTTTATTGTGTCAGATTTCTTCAAAAATACATGGCCCATTTCATTACATTTTACTTAAATTATATTTATATATATATATATATATATATATATATATATATATATATATATATATATATATATATACATATATGTCAGGGGATTGTTTCGTGCTTATTTCACTAAAAATAGAAAATGATGTTTTGGGGCTCGAACCACTTTGGCCAACGTCTCTACCGCTACGCTATTGCTACTTGGTTTAGTTTGTATATTTAGTTCTTATATGCTTTTTCAATGACTGCTCACTGTGGCTGAGCGAAGGGCACACCCACACAAACGAGCGCAATTACGGGCAAACATTTTTGAAATTATAAAAAAAAATTAAACTGTTGATTTTTACGGTTTACATTACAGTTGGGTTTATAGTCTGTGGGGGCATGTGTGGTGTTGTGTTTTTTGACATTTCCGCGGACTCACTCATGGGAGTTTACTTTCAGGACTGTGACTCTTCTGGGGGTGTGTCCCTTTGCAGAACACGCTGTGCGGACACGCCCCCTACTTTCCTACATGGACCATGTTAGCCTAGGGTGTGATTCAGCATGCCCTCATGAATATGCATGGCATGCTGACATCACACCGTTTAACTGCAGCCTCCGTGTAAGACATATTAACTCTTACATGGAGGTTTTGTGAATCTTGCCCGCAGAGTTGACCCATGCTATAAAATTACCGTATGCCTTTAATTTTAAGCTTCATTCTTTTTTCTAGAGAATTGACAAAACAGTCTACTACAGCAGATTATTTTATATAGTGACATTGCTTTCCCCCTTATTTATTTACTTTAGCATTCCTTTATTTAAGGATTCTTTTCTTTGTGATTTAAAAGCTCTAAATTATGGCAGAAAACAAGCTTTGTTTCTTTCTTTGAGACTTAAGAGTGGTTAAATACTGCTATTTTATTTAATGAGTTTTCTTTCAGCTTTAAAAGTTCTAAATTGTGGCAAAATGAACATTATATCTTTTCATGAGGCTAAGGGAAGGGTAATTGTTAATTGTAACCAAAAACACAAAGCAGACAACTTAAAAATAGTTTTAAACAATTAAAGAATACCCAGGAAACACCACAAAAAAAAAAAAAAAAAAAAAAACTTTTATTAAAGTTAAAATAAAAACATAATTTTGTTAACCACTTTTGTTTCACAACGTAACAAGACTTATTCAGATCAATATAACACACTTCAGCCTCTTATATGCTCTGAGGGTCACATGACTCCACAAAAAAAAAAAAAAAAAAGAAAAATAAATAATCAAAATAACAATGAGTAAAATGATCTATACATTTTTTTTATAATGTTAATCTAAAAATGTGTATGTGAAATCAGTGTATACCACAATAAATCAATAGGTTATATCAACACCTAGCAGATTTCAATTTTAAAATGGGTATAAGAGATGATTAATCATTCAGACTAGGTTTACTTTCAGAATTTGTCTTTAGTTACCAGAACAATTTTATGACTTCAGGTTTTTCACTCCTCACTCACCCGTTAAACTAACTTTCACTAGGTCTAATACCTGAAAAAGGAATAGGTTCATAGGTTATTAGGTTCATAGGTAGGTACTAGGCTATTGGCCCTAGGGCCTATATAAGCCTAGCCAAAGGTACCCTGGCTTTCGCCACCCAAGAAAATTATTTTCCTGTGCCACTGTCGAGCAGAGCCACAGAAGTGATCCCCGGGGTGAATTTACTATCTCCCATCCAATCATCAAGATTTTTCTTGAACAGTGCTAATGAGGAGCTTTGTTTGATATAGATAGGTAGTTTGTTCCAGAGTATGGGAAGTCTCTGGGACAGGAATCTATCCCTCCAGCATGTTCTGTTTATTGTGGTGATGAGGTTTAGGTCCCTAGAGCATGTAGCTCGTAGGGATTGGGATTTCTTTAAGTGGAGCATGTCTAAAAGCTCTGGGTTTGACATAGCTTTGTGTGTTAGGCAGGGATCGCCTCTGAGTAGGTGATATGCAACAGAGTAAAGCTGCAGTTTTTTGAGATGTTTTGCATAGGGCATCTCTTTGAGGCTGGTAATCCTCTTTGTGAGGTATTTCTGTGGCCTTTCCAGTTGTTGTAGATGTCTTGTGAGGTACATACCAAAAGAGGCATTGTACTCTATAATGGGTCTAATGAGTGATGAGTAGAGGGGAACAATGACCTCTTTTTTCCTGGATGAGAAACATTTGTGATGAGGTGTGCCACATAGAAGGATTTCCTGACTACTGTGGTGATGTGATTATCAAAGGAAAGACCACTGTCCACCTGTGACCCAAGGTCTCTTATCACAATCTTGGTGTTAAGTAGACTACCACCTATGTGTTAGTTCATGGGTACTGAGTTTTTACCAAAAGGAATGACAATGCACTTTTTGGCATTGAGCTTGAGGCCATGGCTTTGACACCAGGCATCTGTCTCAGCAAGGCCCTTTTGTAGGATGTCCACATCTTTTGGAGTTTTGATTATGGCTCCTAGTTTGCAATCATCTGTGAACTTCGTTAGCCAAAGACCTTCTGTGTTGGCTTGTACTTCAGAGAAGTAGATACCAAACAGGAGAGGACCCAGGACTGAACCTTGCGGTACTCCACTTGTCACTGGTCTGAAGCTGGATTTGGAGTCTGCTACTTTCACAGTGTGGGTTCTGTCAGTGAGCCAGTTGGCAACCCATCTTATGACATAGGGATTTATACCTAGTTTAATGAGTTAATCTATAATTCCAGAGTGGGGGATGGTGTCAAAAGCCTTGGCAAGATCTAGATAGGCTGTGTGAACCACCTTACCCTCATCTACGGCTTTTGTGACTGCTTCAAAGAAGTCTATCAGATTTAGTAGACATGATCTCCCTTTTACAAACCCGAACTGGGTGAGGTCCTGAGTTTGGAGATTACCAGTGTCATTGTTTATAAGTTCCATGATGATATGCTCCATAGCCTTGCAGACCTGGCTTGTTAGGCTGATGGGGTGGTAGTTTCCAGGGTCTGTGGTGGCTCCCCCTTTGTGGAGTGGGATAACTGTTGCTGTGCGCAATTCAGTGGGAACATAGCCTGAGGTGAGGCTATGATTGAACATGGTACTTAGGTGGGGTGCTAGTTCGTTCTGTAGTTCATGTAGAACACAGCCTGGGATGTTGTCAGGTCCCATGGATGCTGTGTTCTTGGCTTTGGATAGTGTGTTTTTTACCTGTGCAGCCATGATTACAGGAACTTTTCATTCTTCTGGTGTAGAGATGGGCCCTTTAGGGGTGACAGAGGGGTAAAGTTAGCACTGAACCTATCTGCCAGGGTGTTGGCAATATCCGTTGGTTCTGTATATTTAGTGCCATTTTGCTGTAACTCAGAGCAGATCTGAGTGTTGCCATTGAGATTCTTGACATAGCTATAGAATGCTTTGTGGTTGTCTTTAGAGTCAGTGACGATTTTGTTTTTATAACTAGCTTTGGAGGATTTTATGAGGGATCTCAGCTTTTTACTGAAGCTGACCAGGGAGTTTCTCCAGTCATGGGATTTTACTCTTTTTTGCAACAGTTTCTTTCTTCTGTTTTAGAGTTTGTTTATGGCAGGGGACCACCAGTTTGGCTTCCTTTTTTTGGAGGATAGCATCTTGGTTCTGTTAGGGATTGCATGATCCATGCACTCATGTAAGTGCTTATAAAGTGAATTTGTGTAGGATTCAGCAGTCATACCTCTATTGTCCATCAGCATGGATGTCGTGAAGTTTGCCACTTCTGTCTTAAGAAGCGTGAAGTTGGCTTTGCAGAAATGTTTTACTGTGGTTTACCTAATGGGGGGTGGGGGAGGGATGTGGATGTCTAGGGTGATTAGCTTATGGTCGGATCTGACCAACGAGGAATTGACCTCTGGTGTGGAGCACCGGTTGCCCATGTTGGTAATAACCAGGTCTAGGATATTGCTGCCCCTGGTGGGGGTGTGGATAAGTTGATCCATGGCATTGGAATTTATGAATTGCAGAAAACGTTGAGCACAAGAGTTGGTACATGAGTAGTTTTCCCAGTTAATGGTAGGGTAGTTGAAATCACCCATTATTAGGGTGTTAGGTTGTACCCTAATATTTTCCAGTGTATTAAGAAATGAGGAGTGGGAATCCTGGGGCATGGTGGGGGATCTGTAGCAAGCTCTAATTTGGATTGTGGTCTTGCCCAGAGTTAGTTGCACTTGGATAATCTCGGATGCATTATGCTGAGCAACTAGCCTGGAGGTGTGGATATCCTTAATGAATATGGACACGCCTCCACCTTTAGTGTTTCAGTCCAGGTTAGGTGGCCGAAAGGTGTGGTATGAATTATAGCCTGGTAATGCAGGGGTACTCTCTGGAGCCTTGAACCAGGTCTCTGTCACTACACAGATGTCAATATTCTCCATTTTAAGGAGTGCCTCGAGAGAGTGCATTTTGAGATTTAGACTTCTAGCACTGAGTAGAAGTAGAATTTGCGATCATTACAATGTTTAATTTGCCAATACGAGGTATAGTGCACATTTACTGTTTTTATATCATAAATATGCTCATAAATCAAATCCTTTAAATATTGTTTCATTTTACCTATATAGACAGTGAGACACTCCTCACAAAGAGCTACATAAACCAACACCTTAAACTCACAATTAAAATAACCAGTACAATGGAATGACTTAAACCCTGACATTCCTATATCATTGCCTTCTTTTATATAGGGTATGATATCTGTGTACTGGCCCAGCAATCAAGGAGCCTCAATTCTCACCACTAACACCAGTGAGGGGCGTCCATATATGGAAAATATAATAAATACACACACAGTAAAGTACAATTTCCCTTAAGAGCACTCAGAGATCACAGTCAGTCTGGGGCTGGTTCCCCTTTCTTTCCAAGCCCCCAATAAGACTCCCCACTAGCACAGCTATAGGGTCCAGATCTCAGCCTAGTGGGAAAGCTAAAACTTCCAGCACCCTCTCTGTCCAACCAGTGCTTCGTGTCCATGCCTAAGTAGCTGAAACACACACACTTTGAGATAAGAGTTATATACAGCCACACAGACACTCCTGGGGAATGCTGGCACAGGTTCTCCAGCTGTGCCCCTTTTCTGCCCAGTCTGAAAGGTAGAACCAGCTGCCAGCACCCTCTAATATCAGCTACTAAAAGGCCCTTCTTAAAGGGTGTCCAATTATTACTGTCCAATATTATTATCCAAATTGTAAGTGTGACTGAACAGTCAAGGCTTCTTAGAGTGACTTGGTACAGTATCACTATATACATGCAATGTACTCTAGAGCTTAAATTAACTATACATAAAACAGCCACAGTTGAAAGGTTTAAAAATATTTAATAATAAATAATAAAAACACAAAACAATACTTCTTAACACACAGTGCTAATCAAGAGTTCAGAGACCACAGAGAAATATTTAAAATGAATACCGCAGAAAAGTTCTAACATCAACACAGAAAAACACTAAGGGCAGGATTCAAGAAGCCTCCGTGTAAGAGTTATAACTCTTACACGGAGGCTGCAGTTAAACGGTGTGATGTCAGCATGTCATGCATATGCATGAGGTGCATGAGGCATGCTGAATCACACTGTAACTCTTACACGGTCCGTGTAAGACAGCAGGGGGCGTGTCTGTAGGCCAAGCCCTGCAAGCGGACACACCCCCGGAAGTCTGTAACGGCAGAAAGTAAACAGCTACGAGAGAGGCCATGGAAATGTGAATAAACACACTACACAACACATGCCCCCACAGACCAGCAATGTCAAAAGTGAACAGATGTTATAAAATGAAAATGTTTGCTACTGCGTGCGCTCGTGTGCACGGGTGTGCTACTAGCGCAACTGCAGTTAGCAATCAGTGGGAAAGGATATAAGAACTAAATATGCAAAGTAAGCCAAGAAGTAATAGCATAGCGGTATAGTTGTCGGCTTAAGAGCAGGCAGGCAAGGTTCGAGCCCACACAACAACCTTTATTTTTTTTTTTGTAAATAAGCTGTAAAAAGGCCCCTGACAGTATTGTGCAAATGTAAAAGTATTTCCTTTTGTAAAATGGAATGAAATGGAGCATATATGTCCAAGTAATATAATAATAAAAATATTTAGAAATGTACTGATAGCTAAACTGCAGTGAGACAGAGTGAGACAGAGTGCCCGTAGCTGAGTAGTGTTTCACAGGCTGCAAATTGCTTGCCCGTAGCTAAGCACTGGTTTAACAGGCTCAAACTGTGTGCAACTAGCTGTGCTCAGCTTAACATGCGTGTTACTAGCCGATTAAGGTTTAACCCAGTGCACACCATTTGCGCACCCACAAGCTAACCGCCGGTGCGCATGCGTAAGCTCCGCGCAAACGAGCGCAGAGCTGGTTTTAAGTGCTTAAAAGTGCCTTTGGCATGTTTGATTGACAGGTCCTGAACTCATTTCTAGACTGTCATAAAAATTAAAAATCAATGGTCAGATTCGAACCCAGGATACCATGCACTAGAGTCAAGGTACTAAACCACTAAGCCATGACAGCAGTACTTAGAAATGCAGAAATAGCATATATATAGGATGTCATCCAAAATGGAGCATGAGAAAGCAGTTTCTGTGAAGTAGATACAATTCCAAAATGGCCAATCACAGCAATGTGCGGGAAAATCGGCATATATAAGCCCCATAGGTGGGAATACACAGCATAAACGATTGTAGAATACACCTGCAGGCAGAATGAGTGGAGTAGGTGAGGGACGTTGCTTTCGAGCACAGCGGTGGGGTGTTGAGGAGTCCAGATACATGGTCAGGCTCCTAGTTCACCATCATGAGGCCCAACACATGCAGGGCCAGGTCTCATGGGGAGCGTACAGGGTGGAAGCATGGGACCAGTTGGCTCATGATCTCACTAGTGCTACTAGGATTCCACATACTGGTGAGCAGGTCCGTCACCACCATGCGGACCTGAAGCGACATAAACAAGACCAGTTGACCCAATGGATCCAGGAGGCCCGGGATATGCCCAACGCCCCACTACTGAGTAAGTTACATTTTACTTATGTATGTAAGGAATTCAACTAGCTGATACCATGGAGATGTGTAGTCCAATATTACTCATTTTGTATTACAGCTGCAGGTGTCCGCTCTATGAATCGATGGGCATATGACCGCAGGCTGGCACGGCTGCGCCATCATGCAGGTTAGTAACCCCACCTAGTACTTGTAAATAAATATTATAGTGTAGCATGTAGCAGAACACTGCAGTGTATTGATTAAAAGTAATAGAATGTGCAAGCAACAAGTGAAAGTCTGCAGGTATGACTGCAACAAGTTCATCAGTATGCAAGTGTAACTGGAAATATAATTGATAGAAATAAATAGTGCTGTAATACAGATGTCTCACCATTAATTAAATGTAGTATAACCTGCAGTAGTCTCAAGAGTACAGCTTCAGAATCTGAGGTAATCACATGTGAGATATATCCCCTGTTGAAATGCTGAATCATGACAGAAGTGAGGCTGCTGGAAAGTGTTGGAATCACCACAGGTCTAATATGTGAACAAAGCCTAGAAGTACCAACCTGAACTGTGAAATTGCAGGATGTGTGAGAGTGACAGAAAGGGTCATGTATCAATGAATAAAGTAGTAATAACTCCTGAATATATAGGCTTCAGTGTGGTTCTACAGAACTAAATGCATGTGGGAATTAAAACTTAACATCCCAAACTGATTTCAGTGTGTCTGAATCTTGAATGTTCAGGCCAAAATCTGTATATGGTGATGACAGTCAACAATTTGCAGATAGAATGAATGATTGTCTGACATACTAAACATCCATAGTTGTCCCCTGCTCTGTCATCAAAGTGTAGCAGGATGATGTATCTGATCAAATTCAAAATAACTAGGATAGTGATGTATCTGTAACAGGTCTAGCGTGACAGTCAATTAAAAATCATTTTGAAACTATCACCCACAAGTTAATTATGTTTCTATTACAAATGTATATCAATGTATAATTTATGAATGTGTCATCATTTTCTTTCTCCACCCCACCCTATAATTGAAAATTAAAACACTCACTAAATATTGGTATGTGAACATTTCATTAACCATGGACATTTGTCCTGTTTCAAAAATATATGCATGTCTCTTGTTGCATGTGCCCTGTTCAAACCTGCAAACCTGATGGCCTGTTGCCATTAATCAACCCTGCATGTTGTTTGATTGTGTATTTCCGTTCAAATAATGCATGTGATATTGATATGCCCGTTGTTCAATGGTGTTAATATCTGGGTGTTTGTTTAATGGGAATACCGATGCATGCTGTTACAACTAATTTGAATGGAATAATATGCCACTAACCCAAACTAACATAACATACTCACAAACCTAGAACGCTTGGGAAGGCAGGTCCCAGCGGACCCACCTCTCCCACCTGAGCTGGCGACTGCACCTGGCACTAGTGCCCAGGCTGGACCCTCCTCCAGTGGCCCTGTGCCACCTTCAGGTGGAAGCGCTGCAGGGGATGGGGCCCGTCCCCCCGCTGCAAGCGTGGCCGGAGGAGCTCGTCCACTCACCCTCCAAGGTGTCCGGTCTGTGGTGCGAAGAGAGATCCAAGACTCTGTTCTTGGGCCCCTACGCCAGCTCGAGGCCCGGGTGGCACAGCTTACGGGCATGCCCGTTGTCCCACCTGCACAGCCCCCAGCACAGCCCCGTCCTGGGCTGTGAAGGAACAGTGGCAACTGACTATGGGTGGGGATATCAGTTCCACTGTTGCCATCTGTGGGCTCATGTGCCCTGGATATCCCAACCTCCGTCCCCGTCAATTGTGTAACCCTCCCACATGTGTCATATACCGCCCCTGTATGCGTCTTGTCTGTCTTGTCTGTTAACCTACCCAACCTACCTCCCCAGCTATACCAACTACCTCACCTGACATACCACTCTCACCTGATAAAAAAAAAAGGGCACTCTGTACCCACAAAAAAATTACGCCCCATACATAGCTGTCCATGTTGCACACATGTCCGCTGGACATCGAAACTGTTAATTACAATTGGCTGTACAACAGGTATTAATGTTGTCCGGACACCTCTTTCAGGGGTGGAAGGTTCCAAATGTCACACCAAATTGCATTCAAATGCACAGCTGTTGCTGAGAAAGACATGGGCAGCTATGGGCCTCACCTACATCCTTCCTGCAAATTCCAAGCTTGTTTCCCTACTGTTTTACCCTCTTTGTGACCCCTTTTTCACCACTTTCCTGTCACCCCTTTTTCTTTTCTCTCAAAGAAAATAGCGCTGGTGTGCGCTTGTGTGAGCAGAGCTCACCGCCAGTGCACATGCGTGAGCTCCGTGCAAACGAGCGCAGACCTGGTTTTAAGTGCTTAAAATTGCCTTTGGCACTTTTGATTGACAGGTCCTGTACTCATTTTGAAAGAAAAATCAATTCCCACTGTCAGTTTTGAACCCAGGACCTCTGTAACACTAGTCTGTATGACCGACCACTAAGCCATGACTCTCATACAAGAATATATTGCTAAAATAAATATAACATGTAATAGTAGGAATCAATATAAAGGCAATATAGGATGTGTACTACCCAAAGCATGTCAGGTAGATTTTTAATGCCCAAATTACTGGCTTCCCATACTAGTTTAGTGTTAACAGAAACAGCCCTGCTAATTGTTAGCTTGTACATAATAATGTAAGGTAATGTACATATATGAAGGTATGTATATGTACACATACATATATATATATATATATATATATATATATATATATATATATATATATATATATATATTAAGACATATGAAATATAGTGGTAGGTGTCAGTATTCATACACACTCACTACAGGAAACAGTGAAGATAAATGCAGCAACCAGAATCTGCAACACAGCCTGACTCCTGTGAGACTTACTAACCCTTTTAACTGCTTAAAGGTGGCTTCAGCACTTTGATTGACAGGTCCTGTACTCATCCTGACAGAAAAAAAAGTCCCACTGTCAGTCTCGAACACAGGACCCTAGTAACACCAGTCTGTATGACCTACCACTAAGCCATAACTTTCATACAAAAATGTAGTGCTAAAACACATATAACATGTAATAGTAGGAATGAAGATAAAGGCAATATAGGATGTGTACTACCCAAAGCATGTCAGGCATACTTTTACTGTCCCAATTGCTGGATTCCCATACTAGTTTAGTGTTAACAGAAACAGCCCTGCTAATTGTTAGCTTGTACCCAATAATGTCAGCTAATGTACATATATGAAAGTATGTACATGTACACACACATATATATATATATATATATATATATATATATATATATATATATATATATATATATATATATCAATACATATGAAATATAGTTGTAGGTGTCAGTATGCATACACACTCACTACAGGGAACAGGTGAGAGAAATGCAGCAACCTGAATTTACAACACAGCATGAAGCATGAGAGACGTGCTAACCTTCACACTCACAGAACACTGTTGACAGCATACCAGCATGGTCCACGCCCTTACAATCTGAAAGGGCAACGCCTATCTCACATAGCCTTTTATAGCACTGTCCTGAAATCACAGTGAGACATGCAATCAGTACACAACTGGCTGCATGCAATTAGCAAATGCTGCCTTACAATTGGTGCAGAGGCCATCACATGGACCTATGCAGATACCTACAAAAGCATCCAGTACTCACACTCTACACATGCAATACATTCATTGCACAAAACCGGCAGAGAAAGAGAGAGAAAAACAGAGAGAGAAAAAAAAAAGAAATAAAGACAGCCAGCAACAAAACCAGCAGCAGCAGCAGCAAACAGCAAGTAGCACCACTGACACAGCAACAGCTGACACAAACACAGGTAATGCAAAGTAGCAGGTTAATACTGTGTTTACTGTGAAACCTCCAAATGTATCATAGTTCACTATCTATAGGTATGTCCATGAGATAGGTTGTGTGTACATAGTCCTGATATATATACATATGTAATATTGCTGTACGTTGTCCATACTTAAAACTTCCATAGCTTAGAACACAAGGCCAGTTATGCATATGATGCAGTAGTTCCCAGGGTCAGTAGAGGTTCCTCCTCATTGGTGTGGGACCACTGTGTATGTATGGCACTGTTCAGGTACATATCCTGTAGTATGGCCAGGGTTTAATATCAGTCTGTAATGTGGTGCTATGTCCTCTAGGGGTGAACGTATCACACATCCAGGATACCATTTTGTCACAGTGATGCTGTGTGTTCTGCAATGTTGAGGGTGGCCCTCACCTGGACATGTGAGATGATAGGGAGGTTACAGTCATCTGTGATAACTAATTCCACTTGTGTAGGAGAATGGGGGGGGGGTTACCTGCACCTAAACTGTCTGCAACAATGTTGCCAATATCTGTGCATTTGGTGAATGTGAAGCATCTTACCACTGCTGACCACAGATGCCTTGCCTTCATTTTAATCTGCCCTGTGCTGCAGTAGCCTCCTGCTATTGTTATACAATGTGCCTGTATCTGTAGTCCACTGGACAGGATAAATACGTGGTGTGCATACGGTCTGGGTTAGATATGTGTGTGCACATTACATGCACTATGTGGGATGTCTGTGGTAAGCTTTTGCAAAGGGGCCAGCAGTGTGTGTTGTGGCTTCCACTGGCCCAGTGGGCTGCATGGATAGCATCACAGTCCTAACTAGTGAATAACTGTGTAATTACATACATACACAGCAAGATAGTGTACTGTGCTTGTGGTGTTGTTGGGATATGTATATCCAGGCTGAGTAATGTGTGTCCACATCACAGGGTTGGATGGCAACACACATACAGTATGTAGGGATGAACACCCAGAGTGTTTCAGATGTGTTGCCTGTGCAGAAATATCTGGCCATTACCTGCGCATCCCCCACAACACACACACATGCAACATATGGCAGAAGTAGTATAGCAGTACACATAGGTTCATAGGTTCATACTAGGCTATTTGCCCTAAGGCATTGATAAGCCTAGTAGAATGTGTTTGTCTTTTGCCACCCAATTAAAATTTATGTTGCTATGCCCTTTTCCGAGGTTAGTATACTGTGCCTCTGTCTAACAGTGACATAGAAGTGATACCTGGGGTACAACTATGATCTCCATCCACTCATCCAGATTCCTATGGAAGAGAGTCAATGAGGGACTCTGCCTAACCTGTACTGTGAGTTCATTACAGAGTGAAGGGAGCCTCTGGGTTAGGAATATGTCCCTCCAGCATGTCCTATTTATGTCAGGGCTAAGGTTCAGGTCTCCTGAGCATGTGGCTGTATGGGAGTTTGATTTCCTGAGGTGCAGCATGTCCATTACTTCTGGGTTGGACATGGCTGTATATGGCAGGCACAGATTGCCTCTGAACAGGCAGTATGCCACTGAGTCCAGCTGGATTTTCTTTAACTGGTCAGCATATGGCATCTGTTTGAGCTCTTTGATCCTCTTGATGAGGTACTGTTGGGGTTTTTCCAGTTGCTGTAGGTGTCTGGTTAGGTACATCCCAAAAGGGACATTGTACTCAATTATAGGCCTGATGATGGATGAGTAAAGCGGCACGAAGACCTCCCCTGCTGTACATGTGAATCCCTTCATGATTAGCTGGGCTATATAACATGTCTTTCAATCCACTTTGGCCACGTGGTTGACAAATGACAGATTGCCATCAAGTTTGTTCCCCAGGTCACCAATTACTTCTTCTGTACTTAATGGCTTAACACCTATGTGGTACTTTGCCACCAATGTGGAGGTGTGGGAATCTTTGATGAATATTGATAGTCCCCCTCCTTTTGTTGTTTGGTCCAAGTGTTGGGGCCGACAAGAATGGTAACAGGTATAACTTGGTAGTGCTGGTGTGCTCCTGGGAAACCTGAAACAGGTTTCTGTTACTGCACAGATATCGATGTCCATAATGCTAAGTAGAGTTTTGAGTGCGTGTATCTTGAGGTCTAGACTTCTGGTGTTGAGTAGCATTACTCTTAGTTCCTCATCCTTTGTGATACGTATGGATGTGTGTTTGCCTTATGAGCCTTGCCTAATAAAGGCACTATGGGTGTAGCAAGAGCCTTTGCCAAAATCCAAAAGCCCAGGGTGACAGGTGCAAGCTGTCCCTAGCAAAGCATCGTGGCTTGTACAGCATATCATCCCAAGCTGACAGGCATTGGCTCACCTGTGAATGACACCAGTACTTCAGTCAATTGTTGAAAGTGATCATCTTGCCTTGATATTGTGGCATCATTCTTGGTGAGGGTAAGATGCTACTCAAGGTCAGGGTCATACTGTCTTGGGCTACATGCTCAGAGAGCTCCTTTCTGTCTCATGTCATGTAGTCCAGGGAGGTATGTGTCAGGTCATTCACACCAGCATGGACAATGAGTGAGTCATACTTGTACTTGCCTTGGAGTTACTTGAGTGTTTGTGTTATGTGGGGGGTCATAGTGCCCGACAGGCTGCACACTGTGACCCTCTCCTCGTTAAGCCTGGTGAATGTGACGTCAGTGTGCCTGATGATAGAGACACCTATTACAACTGTATGAGGTGTGTTGTTTACTGTTAAGAGCTGTGAGTGTTCAGCACATTGGCTTTGTGAGATATGTGTTGCACGTGTTTGTGGTAGTGGTTGCTTGGGTGTCTGCTTTGGAGGTCTCTGCTGCTTAGGCAGATCTTTATTCTGAGCCTCAGAGTATGTTTTTGTGTGATCATGTGTTTGAATTTGTTGTTAGGAGGAGGGGGTTGTCTGTGTACTTGTGGCTGTTATAACATTGCCTCTGGATTACCACACTCACCAGCTGGACTGGAGAGGAGATTGACAACTGACCTTTGGACATGCTAGAATACTATTGTGAATTCCGTAATAATTGAAAACAAGGTCCAGTGGGGAGTGAGGGTGTACTGATATTACTTACTACTGGTGACTGATATAATAGCTTCAGTGAGCAAGTGCCAGGTAACTTAAGTGCAATGTGTTACAATTAAGTAAATGCAAAAACGACAAGCAGTCACTTGCTGTCAAGTGTAACAAGGAAATACATACAGTAAGCAATGCAGATATCAGTAGTGATTCACAGAAGTGCTGAGAAGCTGTGTATTATGTGGAAGTAGCGTACCAGTGAAATAACAAGCTAACAAATAACAAGCATATAAACAAAGCTAGATTCAGGAGGCTTGGATGTAGTGTATGCTACAGCAAACAAGGTGTACCAATGTCAGTAAGATACAGTTCAAATATGCAGGCACTATAAACCTGAAACCAGAAGTTCCCAGCTATGAATGGCAGAGTACAGCCTATTCTCACACAAGAGTGCAGACCACAAACCTTGTTAATGTTAAATAACTGGCCTGAAGGCCAACTGCTTATACCCGAACTAATACACTTGGACACTGGGCTCTCAATCAGCAGTTCCCAACTTAGAAGGATGAAAGCTATGTGTCCTGCCACCACAGTGCTTGCCACAAACCTCCCTAATGTAAAACAACTGGTCTGAAGGCCAAGTGCTTAATCCAAAAGACTTAGAATGATAGCTACACTTTAATCAAGTTACAACCAAGCAGTAATAAGTACAATTTAATACTCCCTGTATAGAATGTGTACCATATATTGCTGACATACTCTGCTGATAACCTGTTTGTGTACTTTTCCAGGGAGATATGGCTCCGAAAAGGAACCCTGCCTACTCTGCTGCAGAGGACAAAGTGATCCACCAGAGCCTGGTGCGTGACTATGACATCCTGTTTTCACGCACCACCCAGAATCAGCAGGAGAGGTCTGCACTGTGGCAAAACCTTGTCAGCAGGATAAATGATGTTGGCATGCATGATAGGACATATGAGCAGGTGAGACATCACTGCAGTGATTTGATTAGAAATGTCTGCCAGCGTGCTGCAGATATCCACAGGCAACAGGTTGCCACAGGTGGGGGGGTGGCCACACATCCCCCCCCTCACCAGACAAGAGGGGCTATTGCTAAGTGTTGTGGATCCAGCCCCAGAACAACAACAGCATCAGACGTGCATCATGATGGAGGTTGGATCCACACAGCAGCAAGACACCGAGCGTGCAGGTAAGATGCCATGTTTATTTATTTTTTGTTATTTATTTTACATTTGTTGACCGGGCTAGTCTAGCTGGATATATGTCCATTTTCAGTAGAGGCCCGGGGAGAAAAGCTCCACACATAACATAATAAAGGCAGACAGACAAGTTGTTAATAAAGACATACAAAATAATAGAAATATAAATCAACTTGTTAATAAAATCAACATACATTTAAGGAACTCAAACAGTTTAAACTCATACACAATGTTCTGTCAGTTTCAAAGCAATTTTATCTAAAACATAAAGGTTATGCAATAAGGCAAAAGCCATATAGATAACAGTTAAAGCTCAGAAGGGTAGAGAAGTAGAAGGAGTATGAAAGATAAAATAATAGGGAAGAGGCAGGAGTCAAGAAGAGAAGAGAGGAAAAGAAGGAAGACAGTCAACAGGAGGTGGGAGAGATGGGAGAAGTAGGTCAGAGCATAGAAGGTCAGCAAGGGAAAAGAAACAGGGTAGAAGCTAGTTTTATGCACAATGAGGGGTTAAAGGTAAAGAGAGGGTGGAGAGAGGAAAGTTAGCCTGGAGTACTACAAGAACAAAGCCAGTGGTTTTGGAAGTACAGTTTGATTTGTTGTTTGAAGAGAGGTAAGGGTGAGATTAGAGTTAACTCCTTGTATGTACATATGACTGTTCTGTACACTGTTACTTCATGCATGCATAAGGTGTGCACGTGGTATGTATCTGTCATCATGATATGTAATTGTGCATGTGTGATACTGACATTATGAGCAGCTGATGTGTATAAGGGAACTGGTGTACTACTGTACTGTATCATATGCAAAACAAATGGCACACTTGTGCCCACTGACATTACTTTCTTCATACTCCAGGTCCCTCCCATCTAGCAACGAGGCAGGCCATACATGCTGGTGAGTGTGTTTAACATTACCTGAAAAACAATTTATAATACTAGTAAGAGTAGTGTAACTCTGTAGTATACATGCTGGTGAGTGTGTTTAATAATACCTGCAATACCTAGGTTAACACTAGTAAGAGTAGTGTAACTCAGTACTGATGTGTGTGTGTACTGTGGGGTGTGCATGTGTGCAAGTGTGCCTGTGCCCATGTGTGCATGTGTGTGTGTGTGTCCATGAGTGCATGTGTCCATTTCTGAATGTGTGCATTAGTATTGAAGTGTATCACTGTAAAATATGTGTTGAGACTGTAATCTGTGTTCCCTGTTTTCTTCCCGTAGGTTCTGGTGCTGCTCTGGTGACCTGCAGCAGGGAACCTGAATCTTGTGCCCCAGGTACTGATGATAATGAAATGTCTATAATGGTGCAGGAAGGTGTGTCTGGGTCCGCCATTGGTCAGCCAATTGACAGTACACAGCTGTCAACCCCTTCAATGCGCACAGTCATCCTGCCGTTACATCCTTTGTCACCATTGTCCCTAGGTGATGGACAGTATGCATTGGGCATAGATCAGGGTAATGTGATACCTGTGGTACATGCATCCCTACAAAGCAGCCATGAGCAGGGTCCTCCAATGGTACCACGCAGACAGTCGCCCATGGGTTCTCGTGGGGGAGTCCGTGGCTGTACTGCCTCTGGCCGACGTGCCCAAGGAGGTATGTCAACCTCCACTATGTTTCGGACTGTTATGCAGGCACAGGCACGTATGGAAAGGTACACCAGACAGGGTCTGAGGGAGCTGAGAGCATGTCGCACAGCCATGACAGATGGCATGCGTGACATTGCGGATGATATTCATAATTTCACAGATGTCGTTGACAGACATTGTGGGGACATACAACAGCTGCTCCACAACCAGATGTCCATGGGCCAGGGCGATGGTGTGCGTTTGCGGCGTCGACGTGGCCATATGCCAGCAACAGCACCAGCTGGCAGTGGCCGCGGACGACAACAGGCCCACTCACGCACCTCAAGTGCCAGCAGCAGCCCCAGCAATGCTGGGTCAGTGCTGTCATCAAGACGCCCCAGGAGACCACGTGCACGTGGCTCTGGACAGTCCCAACAGGGAACTGTGTCCAGTCAACACCCCCCCCGCTTCCGATGACAGTACCCAGTCTGGGTTAGTACCGGATAAGGTCCGTAGCACCCCTGCCAGGCACAGGTACCTTGTCCGTGCCCACAGACACTGATCTGGATGACCTGACAGGTGCAGTCTGTGGCTGTCCACAAAACCCTGTACATGGCAGTCATTATGTGGGACTGTGTGTGTGCTTACAAACATGCAGAATTTTAACACCTAGGGCAAACACATACACACACACACTGCACCAACACTGGTCCACCCTGTACTGCTGCCCCTCACAAACACACATACACACACATGTCAATTGGTGGTACCAGTGGCTGGCTTGTGCATACCTAACCCACACCCTGTGCATATGATGACACTGTGCCACCTCCTGCATACTACAACATCAGTGCAGGAAAAGGTAAACACGTTGCTGATGCACAGGGTGACTACATAGATGTGTATAAGTAGTAACATGTTGGCAACTGTTCACTGTTCCACTATCATTGTGTGTATATCCCAGCATTCCTGCTGCAGTAACTGTATGAATGTCCTGAATTGTTATCTGCACCCATACTACTTACCAAAGTGTACCAGCTGCACACCATCACATGCTACCATTGACTATGGGAATTTGCATCATGTGCTGTATTGTAGATTCAGCTATATGTATCTGTTCTGTCACACATGCATTTACACACACCCTGCTACCCCCACACATGCACACGCTCACCTGCCATTTCCATTATTTATTAGTAGCTGTCGATACATGACAGGTACACATTTGAAAAGTGCACTATGTGGATTACTACCGATTTCCTCTTCTCTACCTGTACTCACAGGGTGCAGGCAACCTCATTAGTTTAAAAGTGTAATGTGCATCACGTACTGTGGTACCCTGATTGCCACATCAAACATGGTTTCCATATGGAAATGCACACACAGAAACATCCCACATCCACATACTTGCCACATTCAGGTTTCAAAACACTATCTAGGTGTGTTCTGGTACATGTGTGTGTTACAGTAGCATGTAGCACTATACTGAGTACTGGCAGTTGTCTGTTGTCATGTTGTTTGTATAGGGTGCTGCCAACATCACTGTTTGTTAAGGGAAATGTGCACCCTGCAGTGTGTAGCCCCATTTGGCAAAACCACATCCCACCCCATTTGAAAAAACCCCCCCCCAAAAAAAACTCCCCCCAGTTCAAAACCTCTTTTTTAAAATGAAAGCCCTTCAAACCCCTTTAATTTTGGGGTTTTTTCAAAAATGTTTGGTCGACCATGTGTTTAAAAGGGGGATTGCACCCCCAGTTACTTCAAGTTGGGAAAGGGCATTTAACAATCATATTTTTTTTTGTGGGGGATGTCCCCCC
>NC_056740.1:271391690-271394190 GCF_019279795.1 Protopterus annectens
GTCCAGAACATTAGAGCCCCTAGTGGGGGTGCAGACTATGTGTTCCAGAGCATTTGTGTTAACACAGTCCAGGAACCTCTGGGTAAGCATGTTTTTGCTCATGTATGCCCCACACTCTATGGAAGGATAGGTGAAATCTCCCATTACTAAGGTGTTGGGCTGTATGGTGATAAATCAAGGTAGGATTGTGTGCTTATCCTGGTTTATGGTGGGGGATCTATAGCTAGCAGTGATGTGGTATGGTACTTTCCTAATAGTTAATTGGACATTTGGTAGTTAGAAAGAGTTATGCTGATTAACCATTCTTGAAGTGTATTTGGTTTTAATGAAGATGAATACATCTTCACCTTTGGTTCCTTCACACTCATTTTGAAGTTTGAACATGTGGACAGCATTGTAGAGTTGCACAGTCAGGGTGCTGTCAGTGATTTTGAACCATGTTTCAGTAACTGCACAGATGTCCGCATCCTCCAAGGTGAGGAGTGTTTCCAGGGGGTGCAGTTTCATGTTTAAACTCCTACCATTAAGCAACACAACCCTGAGTTTATATTCATTAGATTTTGTTACATTGGAAAATTTGTTGTTTTGACATTATCTAAAAAAAAGCACTATGGGGGAGGAAAGGGCCTTTGCCAGTATCAGAAAGACTAGGGGGAGACAGGTGCAGACCATCTCTAGCAAAGCAGTGAGGTCTGTCTACCATATCCTCCCAGGCTGACAGATACTGAATCCCCCTGGACTGACACCAGAAGTTGAGCCAATTGTTGAAGTCAATCATTTTTTGTTTATATTGTGGCATCATTCTGGGTGAGGATAAGATACTGCTTAGGGCTAGGGACACTCCTGTCTGGGACACATAATCAGAGAGTTCCATCATGTCTCTCTTCATATAGTCCAAAGAGGAACATCTCAAATCATTCACTCCAGCATGGACTATAACAGAGTCATAATGGTACTTGTTGTTGAGTGACTTGAGTGCATGTGGGATTTGTTGGATCCTAGCACCTGATAGGCAGTTGACCATGAACTTCTCCTTGTCCAGTCTGGTGAGGGGGACATCTGTGTGTCTCACTATGGAGTCGACTATGATCAAGACATTTGATGTGTTATTTCAGATCTACATTAGGTCACCTAAATGTTATTCCAGCAAACACCTGCTCATCGACCCATAGTCAGCAAACATCACTTCAGCGATTCGCTGAATTTACTAAAGGCAGCGAAATAGTTGCCCAAAGCACAATGGACAAATACAGAACTTTGCCCTTTTCTCCACTGTAGTGTGATCTCAAAGTTGGTATATATAGTTAGGGGTGGTGTGGGATCATGGCAACTACAAGTTGGTCCATTATGCTTTGGGCAACTATTTTGTTACCCTTAGTAAACTCAGCAAATCACTGATGCAATTTTTGCTGATTAGGAGTCAATGATTAGGTGTTCGCAGGAATAACATTTTGGCAAACTAATATAGACCTGTTTTTCCTTAGTGGCTTATTTGTTGAGACATGGGTATGTGTGTTGATATGTGTAGTGGTTTCTTTTCACTTAGTGATGAGTGTGGGTGGTGTGCGTTTGGAAGGTCTCTGCTCTTTTGGTAGGTTTTTAGTGAGTATCTCCACTTATGTGGATTTATGTGTCATGACCTTATTTTGTGTGAGAGGTAAGGTTTGCATGAGAGGTGAAGCATGTGTGCTGACAACTTGTTTAATGTCTAGTCTGTTTTTACGTGAGAGAATTGACTCCAATTCCACAGTGCATTTGCATCTCTCACATAGGGTGTTAGTATGCTTTAGAAGTTAATGGTTATCAGTATACATGAAGCAATTGCTACATTGCCTCAAGATGCCTATATCAATCAAGTTAGCAGGAGAAATGATGGGAAACTGCCCAGCCATTGTGGCAGGATTTTTCTGAATGTGGTATATAGGAAGGAAGTGGGTTACCTGGACTTATTGCAAGTAGCAAACATGAAGCAGTAGTTTAATTAGTTAACAAAGTGCAGTGCTGGCTTAAAATATACATATTTTTCAGTTTTTCAGTGGATACCCTGGATTTCTGTGCAGATTGAGCATCTCCAGTAAACTGAGCATAAATCTGCACAAATGAGAGGCTTATATACAAGCAAATTTAAGCAGTTTTAACACAACTACCAATGGATAAGACCCAAACTGAGCCTTTCTCCAGCAATCCCCAACTCTGATGGGTCCTGAGCTACACACATGTGCCACAAGTGTGTAGGGAGGCCTGCTTAATGTAAGATGATACCAAACAGCCTGGATTCAGCACATTTGAATTTAGCCTATGCTATGTAAAGCAAAGAAACACAATTTTTAGATGGGAAGGAGTAAGGGAGAGTCACTTAAAGGTCAAAGTGAGAGTGATTATTAGTATACTATCAGATGATTTGCAGTGGTACCACCCTCTGCACAAACTGACAACTCTGAGCAGCTGTGAACAGTGGGAGACTATGGAGAGCATTTCCTACAGAGGATTTTAAACTATA
>NC_056740.1:271399190-271441690 GCF_019279795.1 Protopterus annectens
AGATTTGTTTGTGGGCACTGTTAAGTTTTTTTTCTGTATGCATTTGTTTCATTCAATAAGCATTAGATAAATGGTGATCTATTATGCTTTAATTAAATAATTGGTTAAATAACATGATTGGGGGGATTAGCAACTATGTGATATTTAAATTCTGTTTCAGCATGGTTTTTTATGAATGATGAAGCGTTCAACAGAAACGTGAAAGAGCTTAATATTTCATATTTTATGCCTTGTTGAGCCGAGCTTATACTGTATGTTATGTCTTGTTATTAAAGTCCCTTGAACTGTGATGTGTCTTCGATAATTTTATTCAATTGGATTGTTTGTAACATATTGAACTGGTGCTGGGACCCAAATATTCTTCAGAGAGTTGAGTGCCTTGATCAGGTTAAGTATGCATTTTGTATTTATGTGCTTGCATCTGTCCTTGATGTTCCCACACACCTTGCACTTTTATCCCTCCTGAAACTGCTCCCCAATTAAAGTCAGAGATGTCTATGGTAACAATTACTTTGAAACAGGGAGGAAGGCTGACTCCACCAAATGATTTCTCTAACTACCCATGCACTGGGATTTGAAAAGACAAAAGATGCCAGTGCTGGTAATAAAGAGACTTCAGATACCATTGTATCTTCCTCATATGGAGACTTGCCAGGGTTATCATGAGAATCATAGATGCCTTGAGACCAAAAATCTGGAGCTATTCTCTCACAGTGACCAAAGTATGAGTGGAAAACCTTGTAAATTGATCTATATATAGATCTGTTTCTCCTGTGGAAGAAAAGCTCATTGAACTGAAGTGTCTAGCTAACACTCCAGGAAGAGAAGCCTGTGTGAAGGAATCAAAAAAGACTTGAATGTCCGCTTGGAATCCCAGCTTGTGTAAGAGATCTCTCACCCAAGTGAGAGATTCCTGACACTTTGAAAAAGACTCTGCAAAGATAAGCAATTTACCTGATTATGAAAAAACATGGGTACACTGTAGCCTGCAATGAGCTATTACTGGAGCTAAACACTTTGTTAACACTCTTGGTCTAGTGGATAATCCAAAGGGTAAGGCAGAAAATTGATAATGCTATTCAGACACACAAAACCTTAAGAAATGCCTGAAGTCTGGATGAATAGCAACATGATATTAAGCACCATTTAAAACTAGAGTAAATAGGAAACATGAGTGAGGAATGAGAGGTAACAGGTTGTGAAGTGACAGCATTTAGAACTTGGGCACTATCACAATCGAGTTTTGGAAAGAAAGAAAGATCCAGAACTGTTCTGCAAGCATTTTCTTTATTTAGCACTACAAACATCCTTGAATATAAATATTTTCCCACCTGGGAAGGAGGAACTGGTTCTGTCACTCCCTAGGACAGTATGGGATGAAGGACAGGTGGAAGGACTGGTGGATGAAAGATTATCCCCAGAGAGGAGGAGTTTCCTCCTTCTGCTTTCTGTAGCCTTGATGAATGATCTTCAGAAAAAAAAAAATTGTCTGAAGCTATCTGTTGCCAAAGAGTAAAGTGGCAATTCACATTTTCTGGAAGGGCAAAGGGACTACCATGGATGTGTGTGTGTGTGTGTGTGGGGGGGGGGGGGTCAAGGACCCTTAATAGTCATTCTGACTTGTTGAATTGTCCTTGGTTTGGGGGGTTTCCTGAATTCTTTTTTGAAGCCCCTTTGCTATTTTTTCTTCAACGTCTGTTTACCTGCATTTTGCTGAAACTGTTTATTATTTTTTATGTCAAAAGTGGATGATGGGTAAGAGAGTTCTTTTTAACATTTAAAAAGAGGGGCTGAAAAATTTTAGAGATTCCCTGTATCAACTTACCCATCTCTTCACACTTTATAATCACCTCTGCTGCAAATGGACCAACAACTAAATCTCTATCCAAAGTAGAATTTAAAATCTCATTTTTAATAAGTTCTGAAAAGGCATCTAGACAAACCTCATCAGCACAGTAGCAATAGCATGAGCCCTTGAAGAAGTATGAAATGAATCGTACACATGCTCTGTAAACAACGAGTTGTAGCTTGTGCATCAGATTTTTCCAACTAAGATGAAACTGCAGACAATTAGTCAGGACATACCTTAGCATATGAACCAGACAATTCAAAACTCTGAAAATCAAAGCTTTTGAAGCATACACTTTTTCCCATACTTATCAAAAATTCCCCCATCCTTATCAGAAAGAGTGGGATTGGAAATAACTAAATGTTTATCTGTAGTAAGATTACCTAAAGTTATGGCTGTTGTGTCACATTTGGGAAGAGTATATAAATACTTAAAAGACTGAGAAACTTTATATCTCCTATCTGCCTTTTTAGATGCATCTGGCTGGCTATCTGGAAAACCGCAGATAGTAATACACACATCCTTCAAAACTGGCAGAATGGGAGGAATAGATGAAAGTTCTGGAAATTCGTTCTGTAACAGCTCATAGTATTTTTGTGGGACTGATGAACCTCAGTGTTCTCCCACTGAAAACACTGGGTCATGCAGGAAATAGTCTCAGAAAAAGACAAACCCTGACAGGGAGAATCAGAAGCTGAGCTCTCCTCTGAGACAGAATCCAAATTTTGAGGAGAAAACCCTACATCTGCATGTTCATCTTCCTGTCCAGATTCACAGTCTTGTATCTCTTCAAGAAAAGAGGTATCTCTCTTTCTTTTACTAGAAACTATTTTATAAGAAGGATCAGTAGCCTGCATTAAACCCTGAGCCAGGCAGAATAAATTACTCATGTCCAAGGAAATCTGAGGAGGAGTGCATACATGTTTAGTTTTCTGTTTCTTTTTGACAGGAAAAATAGGGCCAACAGTGTTATTAATAGCAGCAGCTGACCCAGGGTCAGGCACAACATTCTGACAAAACAGGGAAGCCTTCTTTGTTCCCTTTCTCAAGCCTGACAAGAGTGGCTTTCTGTTGCCCACTAAGGGGACCACAATATCTACAGAGGCAATGTCTAACCTCGGGGTCATGGTGGTTGAAGGTACAATACCAGAGGGATCCAAGGTAAAAAAGTGAGTGGTCTGAGGTCCAACTTATGGCCACAGCAGAGTTTTCCACCTGTGGCTGAGGTAAATTGCTAACATGGTGGCAAAGACTGTTTGCTTAACTGTTACTCTTTGTGGCTGGAAGACAGACAGACTGTGGGGCCAATAATTTGTTTCATGGTCAAGACAGAAATGGTGCCTATTTCATGATAAAACAAGTTGCAAAGCCATTAAAAATTTGAAGTTTTTAAAAGTCAATAAAGCACTTTAAAACATTTTGCCAATTCAAGCCAATTCAAAAAGAAAAAGGAACACAATTTGTCCACAGAAAAAAATGTTTTGTAAATACTTTACACAACTTTTAAACTGATAGAGAAAAAGAATGCACCCATTTAAAAGTAGAATACAGTGTTGTGACAGCCTATGAAAACACAAATTCATAACTTTAAAATACCTTTCCTGAACAGAAGTGTTATTAAACAAACATTTTTTTACCCTAAAGAGAACTTATCCACCCAGGACAGGAGCAGCACAATCTGACCATTGATCCTCAAAAGCCTCAGAGGAGCATGCTCTTCAGTGGCAGGAAATGTCTAAAGGTCTTTTTAACCTCACACCTGTGTTTTCAGTCAGCTCAGCTTGAGCTGATTAATGCATTGGGCATGTGGAAAATGCCCTGAACCTTTGGAAGCTGACTGGCTGTTAAATTCTTGCAGAATATAATCCTACAGCTTAGGCTACTGCAGCAATGATCAACATGAAGAACATATGCAAAACAGATCCTTTCTAAAGACAGCCACCCTAGAAAACTACTTCATTGATAACACACCCCTAAAACATACCCAGTAGTCAGGAATTTGGAGAAATGCGTATGTGGACAGAAACCTGGCTTTCGGCCAATATGTATCTAAGGTAGTAAGAAAACAATTGTGAGTTGCTTAACTTATTAGCAGGGGCATGGCATCCAGGTCCAAGGAAGTCATTGTGCCACTATACTTGTTCCTCATCAGACCCATCATTGAGTACAACACCCCCTTCAGTATGTACCTAACCAGCATGTGCAGCAACTGGAACATCCACAGAGGTTCCTCATAGAAAAAGTACAGGCTGTAAACAGCATGGCACATGCAGATCACCTCAAAGCCCTATCTCTATACTTTGTTTGAAAGGAGATCTTTGCCTACCATACAAGGCATCCTTGGATCCTGCTCTGATGAACATTTGCAGATCTGCAAAATCAACAACATCAGAACTACTTGATCTAGGGACTTGAACTTTGCTTGGGAAATAGGCAGGTCATGCTAGAGGGACAAGTATGCATCTCACAGAAATCC
This sequence comes from Protopterus annectens, assembly GCF_019279795.1. Taxonomy (NCBI): domain Eukaryota; kingdom Metazoa; phylum Chordata; order Ceratodontiformes; family Protopteridae; genus Protopterus; species Protopterus annectens. Next base: position 271,403,516 of record NC_056740.1, read on the forward strand.
CCTACTCTGGAACAGGCTTCAAATATGTGTGAAGCAGAGTTATTCCTTAACCTTATTCAAGCATACCAGTGGATGGAAAATCTGAAATTCACCCCAGGTGTAGCACTTGTCTCTAATGGTTTGTACTTAAATGTTAGGCCATTACTGACTGATCTGAGAATGCTGTGGGCTCAGTCTTAAACTCAAGAATGTCATTAATGAAATGCTTTGGAACAAGGAAAAAATCTATTCCTGTACGTTTAATAAAAGTAATATTTTTGTAAGGATATTTTACCACAAAGGGGATGACACAGGTTATATATGTCTGTTAGCTCACATAAATAATCCACTTTGGAGTTATCTCTTGACTGTTTTAGACTTCTATCTATCCAAAGCCAGGTTTAGAACAAAGTACCAGTAGCCCACCTTAACTCATTCACTCCAATGGAGCTCAGGAAGTTTGCACTGTAACTTCCAATGGGCGGAGCCTAATCGTTTGACAAAATCAAATTATGTCCTCACATTTCAAACAAATGTTCATATCTCTGGAACCATAGGGCTTATGAAAAAAGTATAGATAGCAAACCCTTCAGCACAAACTATTTTTATAGTGGTAGTATTCTTTAGGTTTTAGGTCTTAAACTGAATTGTATAAGTCACAATAACTATTATGTTTGTAATATTTTGTAAACAACTTTCAACATCTCAGCAACCACTCACGTTACAAACATACTGTCAGCAGCATGAGATATTTAGAAAAAAAAATGAAAATTATGTCTATATAACTTAATATAATAAAAAAAAACAGCTAAATATCTCTTTACCTGCACTAGACAGAGGCCAAATATTACGTTGAGTCTGTCATTGTGTAGGCTTTAAGAGGAAATATTTTAAAACCTTGTACATAGCATGGTTTTGGTATTATTGATGCAGATATGAAGAAGCAATATTTGACGCCTAGAGGTGTCAGTAGGAGTTAACTGTAGATGAATCTGAAGCCGTCACTCAGCTATAATGAGTTAAGAACAAGTGCATTAGTACAAGAATCAAGTTTTTGTTTTAAGATTTCCTAGGTTATATTTTTAGAGTGGCAATGGATTTATATTGATATATCCATTATTGGTTTCTTTAGCTGATCGAGATTACACTCTAATAATATAAATATATCCTCCAGATCTTTATTGACTTTTGCTATGTTTCAATGCTCCTTAACTTTTACTTTCTGCAAAACATCTATCTATCTATCTATCTATCTATCTATCTATCTATCTATCTATCTATCTGTGTGTATATGTATAAATATATACACATACACACGTGTACACACACACACACACACACACACACACACACACACACACACACACACACATATATAATTATATATATATACATATATATATATAAATAAACCACCAGGCATTACTGATGTTATTTCCATTAAACCTATGTTAAAAATCAAAGCTGCCAAAGTATAATTACTTTATTTGACTGTGTTTTATCTGATTATACTAACTTGATTTTTAATATTTGTAACAATATTTTAACATTTTGATACTTATTAAATGTATCGATTGGTATTTTTAACGTTAGGATTTTTATTGTAATGTTTTTGGTATGTATAATGCTTTTATAAGTTTGCAAGTCTTTTGAGTGTGTGTACATTTAAATGCTTAGAGTTTTGGCACCTTTGAGGCTATTAAAACCTTGTAATAAAATAGCTGCTATGTTTCTGATGGAGTTCTGCTACTAAGAGGAATGAAAGTGCTCAAACTGTGGATTAAAGGTCTGTTTAAACATCTGGGTCATCATTTTTTTCTTGTTATTGTTTTAATTCAAGTGCTGTTTAGGTTATTGGTTACTAGATATTGGGCAGGATTCACGAAGGCTTGCACGGAGTCTAAGAGTAGTGTAAGACTCCATGCAGCCCTCGCGATCCAGGAACAGCCCGAAATTCCGTGTAAGAGACCAGCTAAAATGTCTCTTACACGGAGTGGGCGTGGATATGCTAATCACCTCACTTGCAGCCGAAAGGCATGCAAATGAGGTAGATTAGCGATCCAGGAAGCCCAAACCAGCCCGTGTAAGAGCCATTTTAGCTGCAGAAATGTACTCAGTTGACAACTGAGTATGTTTCTGCAAATAACACAATGGAGCAATGTCAGCTCCAAATAAAGGGTGCAAATGTGTCAGGCAGCATTGGCCATTGGCAAGGTACCCCAATGCAAATTTGAAAAATAAATATTTTTTTTTTGGCGATCGCCGATGTTTAAACGCAGCGCAGCCCCGTGAAAATGGGCTGCGCTATATAAGACATAAAAATGAAGGTTATAAACCCACAAATGTGGGTTTTATGCAATACATGGATTTACAATGCAGGGACCAGCAGAGCAAAAACAACATGGCCACCGTTTAGTGGTTGCTAAGGGGGGAAGCTGAGTCTAAGACATGTATCTAAGCATTAGTAGGCAATCTGATGTAAATGAGTGTTAGGATACTGAATCCCACTGTCACATAGCAAATGAGCACATTCTGAGTAGTGTAAGAGTTACATAAGGGGGAGGAACAGAGTAGGAGATAGGTAACATCACAGGGAGGAATGGCAGAAAGAAATGCAGTTCATTGGAGGTCAGTGTTACATGACAGATGTCAGACACATATCATGGAAAGAGGAGTGCTACAAGATAAGCATGGGAAAGTCAAGAAATGGAAGGTGTACACTGTTGCTTACACCAAAGTTTCTTGCTGGGCGTGCATGCGCACGTGTGCTCGCCATGAGGCACTAGTAGGGCAGTGTGCGTGCGTGTAAGGCAGACTGAGCATGTGGGAGCCTGTTGGCAGACTTGTAAGACTGTTTGCGCTGGTGTGAGCGTGTTTTAACCCGAATAAGAAGATTCTAAACCGTGTAAGCATGTGTGCGCGCGTGTAAGCCACTGTGAGCGTGTTTCTGCTGGTATGCGCGTTGCTCCCCCCTGAGGAAACAGAAAGGAAAAAGGAAGCAAGAGAATTAGTAGGAAGCTAGCAGGGAATACTGCTGGAGCTAGCAGGTGAAAACAATTAGAAGCAGGCAATTACACAGGCAGAATAGTAGCCCAGCCAAGCACTTAAAACTCTGCAAACAGCAGTGCAGGATGTTTCTCTCAAGAGACACTGCAAGACAGGAGTAAGCTATTAGAAGTGAAAACTGAAAAAGCTGAACTCAGAGCAGAAATGCTAGGGGATGCCATAGCTGTCATAAGGAGACATAGGCAACTTGTTGAGGGTGGTGACAATGCAAATGGTGCCAGACAACCCACAGTGAGGAGACAGAGAAGAGTGTACAGACCCAGGGTCACCTACCATGGGTTACATGAGCTGGAGATAGTGGATCACTATAGAGTGGACAGAGACCTCCTGCAGCAAATTGTCGAGCTGTGCAGGCCACGCCTCACACACAGAACCAACAGAGGGGAACCCATCCCAGTGGAAACCAAGGTATGTGTTGGCCTAAGAATACTAGCAACAGGTACCTTCCAGAGACCAACTGGTGATATGATGGGGATATCACAGGCATCAGCCTTCAGGGTACTGCACCAGTTCCTGGATGCCATGTCAGCCCATGTTGGTGATGATGTATATTTCCCCAGTGCCCGTGAGGTATTGGCCAGCAATATGCGTCTCTTCCAGCAAATAGCGGAATACCCTGAAGTAGTGGGTGCAATAGATTGCACGCACATATGCATCAAAGCACCAGCAGGTGAGCGAGGTAGGGCCTACATAAACCGCAAGGGCTTCCCCTCCATCAACAGCCAGGTCGTGTGTGATGCCCAGAGCATAATAATGAATGTGTGTGCCGGCTGCGCTGGGAGCTACCATGATTCCCATATCTGGCATTTGACGCAGCTGTACCAGACATTTGCCAATGGGGACATCCCACATGGGCACCTAGTGGGGGATGCAGGTTATGCACTGGAGCCATGGCTGATGACACCCATCAGAAACACACACACACCTGAACAGGAATGCCATAATGAGGCACACGCACAAACACGTAATGTAATACAGCGTGTGTTTGGTCTGCTCAAGTCACGGTTCCGGTGTCTGGACAGATCTGGTGGAACCTTGCAGTACTCACCAACTACATGTACCCAAATTGTCATGGTATGTGCTATGCTACATAATATGATCTTGCGAAAACAGCTGCAGCAGGACCAGCATAGGGCTGGGCCAAACAGCCCCCCACCATTGCCAAGGCCATCACAGGCAGAGCGTGACTCGGAGGAGGAACGACCTGAGCCTTCCCCAGTAGGCAGAAGGAGGCGTGTTCAGTATGCCCTGGCCTTGGCAAAGAGGCAATGCATAGCACATACACTGGCTCAGTAGGAACCCTGGGAATGATACCCCTCTCTGACTCACTCATATAATAACAGGGATGCCTAAAATGACATAACCTGCTCTCAAACATGTACAGGGAGTATAGTATGTGCATCCGACAGAGGCAGCCCTGCAGCACCACCTGAGGCATGAACGCCATGTGTTAAGCAATGTAACACCATGTAGTATATGCAAACCTGATGACCCTGACTAACATCCTACCCTCACCAAGCATGATGCCACAATATGACGATGAGATGATCAATTGCAATAACTGGCTGAAGTATTGATGTTAGTCAAAGGGGATCCAATGTGTGCCAGCCTGGGATGACATGCTGAGCATGACATGATGCTCCACCTGCTAGGGGTGGCGTGCACCTATCAGTCCTGGCCTTATGGATACTGGCAAAGGCTGTTGTTACCCACAGCGTGCCTTGAATAGGTAAGGCTCAAAACACAAACCCACCTCCATAGGTATCACAAGGGATAAGAACCTAGATGTAATGCTACCAAATGCCAGAAGTCTATTCAGCAAGATGTATGCAGTCTAAACTCCCCCAGTATGGAGAATGTTGATGTCTGTCCTGTAACAGAAAACTGGGTCAAGGCTCACAACAGCACCCTAACACTACCAGGTTACACCTCATACTGTGCTGTACAGCCTCAAAACATGGAACAAGCTACAAAAGGAGGGTGACTAGCAATAATTGTCAAGGATAACCGCACCCCCATGTTGGTACCACAACAAGAAGCAGCATGGACTAGCCACAGTCAAGTAACAGTGGCTAAAACTGCCTCCCAGTTTATAGCCTGCTACAGACTACCATCCTAACACCAGGAACTGCACTTGGCCTATGTTGGAATACGTGAATATATCAAGCCCTCCAAACCACATTATATTGGGTGACTCAAAATACCCAAACATGGACTGGGAGCATTATTCTAGCTCCAACACTGTAGGACAAAAGTTCCTAGAATCCATAAACCAAAATGCCCAGGAACAATGTACCACTCCCACAAGAGGGGTAAGCATACTGGATGTGATAATCAGCAACATTGGTACTGGATGGCAAGATGAGAAGTGTATCCCTCACTGGTAAGACCATACCATAGAGAAATCACACCGGATATACACATCCTGACCACAGTCCCTTGCCAGAAAACCACAGTGAAAAACATGTGTAAAGCAAAAGTTTCACTCCTCCAAACTGATGTGGAATCCATTAAAGGCCCTGTGCAGGTGCAAAATATGGGCCACACCTCAGAACCTGTTATACAGGCATTCCATGAACACTGCCAGGAATGCATGGATTATGCAATCCCAAATAAAACCAAGACACAATGCCATACACGCAGGCATCTGGCATGGTGGACTCCAGCCATTACCAAACCATGCAAGAGAATGAGGAAGCTACTACATGATAGAGCAAACATAAAAGGGAAGTAATCACTGATCAGTAGTATGGCAATAAAATATGTCCACTCATACAATCCACTAAGGCCAGCTACAACAAGTTGAATCTGTGAATCTTGAGGCAATGTTACACCTGCCCCATGTACACAGACAACCCTCACCTCTTCCCAAGAAATACAAATATATGTGAGAGATGCAACCATTTATCCAAACCGGAGGCTGAGCTCTCTCAACTCAGTACTGTCAAAACTAGTCAGGAGGAGAAGGTAACCACACACACCACAAACCCAGTCTCACATAGACCTATCACAACTGCAAACCAAAGACATAAACACAGAAAAACATTCCCGGAGGCCCTAATTACAAACACACCACATCAACAGAGGCCTCCAAAGCAGACACCCAAGCAACCACTACCTCCAAACATAGCACATGCAACACATAGTACACAAAGCTGGTGTGCCAAACAGTCACAGGCCAGAAAGAGAAACAACATGCCTGATACAGTTGTAATAGGTGACTCTATAGTCAGACACACTGCTGTCCCGCTCAGCAGACTGAACAAGGGAAAGGGTACAATAAGTTGCCTGTAGGCTGCTACAATACGCCACATAACATAAGTACGCAGGTCACCCCAAAGCAAGTAGAAATATGATGCAGTCATTGTCCATGCTGCCGTGAATGACCTGAGATGTACCTCCCTGGACTACATGAAAAGAGACATAGATGAGCTCTCCGATTATGTAGTTCAGGCCGATATGACACTGACCATGTGCAGCATCCTACCCTCACCAAGAATGATGCCACAGTACAAACACAGAATGATCAGCTGTAACAAGTGGCACAATTACTGGTGTCATTCCAAGGGATCAATGTCTGTCTGCTTGGGATGTCATGCTTGACAAGCCACGCTGCTGTGCCAGGGATGGCTTGCACCTGTTACCCCTGGGCATCTGGATATTGGATAAGGCTCTTGCCACCTCCATAGAGCCTTTCATAGGCAAGGCTGAAAAGACTAACCCACCTCCCTAGAAAACATAAGTGGAAAGAAACATAAGGATAATGCTGCCCAATGCCAGACATGTAAACCTCAACATGCATGCTCCAGAGGCCCTCCCCAGTATGGAGAACATCGATGTCTGTGCAGTGACAGAAACCTGCAGCAAGGCTCCTGACAGCACACCAGCACTACCAGGTTATACCTCATATCATGCGTTATGGCCCCAAAACCTAGACCAAAACATAAAAGGAGGGGGAGTATCCATATTCAGCACAGACACCCACATGTCTAGGTAACTGACAGTGCACGAAGCATCGAAGACCACCCATGTGCAACTAACCATAGGCAAAACTGCTGTACAGTCTGTAGCATGCTACAGACCACACTCTCACACACAGGAACCCCACCCAGCCGTCCTGAAGACACTGGACAGTATGAAAGTCTCACCAAATACCAAACAAGGTACTCACAAATTACCACATAGGTGGTAATCCATTATGTATGGAAGGAGTAATCAGGGACCTAGGGACACAAGTGGACAATAACCTGTCATGTGACACTCACATTGCCAACGTGGCTAGGAAGACTGTCTATATTGGACACCGCATCATGAAAGGATTCACATCTACATCAACAGAGGTCATTGTGCCCCTATACTGTTCTCTTATCAGACCCATAATCTGGTACAATGCCTCATTTGGGATGTACTTTACCCGACACCTGCAGCAGTTAGAAAGACCTCAAAGGTACCTCACCAAGAGGATAAAGGACCTCAAATATATGTCATATGCTGCCTGGCTGTAGACACCCCAGCTGTATGCAGTCACATACTGCCTACGCAGAGGCGTTGTATGCTTGTTGTACAAGGCCATGTCCAACACAGGAGTAATGGACATGCTCCACCCCAGAAAACCCAAATCCATCGGAGCTGTGAGAGTGAGAGATGTCAACCTCAACACATAATGAAATAGGATGTGCTGGAGGGTCAGATACATAACCCAGAGGCTCCCTACACCCTGGAAAGGAATTCCACTCCATGTTAGGCAGAGCCCCTCACTGACTCTCTTCAACAGGAATCTTGCCAAGTGGATGGATGATCGTAGATGTACACTGGGGGTCTTCACTGTGTCACATCCAGACAGAGGCACAGTAAAGTAAATCATAAATGGCCATAATATTCACATAGCAAGGGGTGGCGAAAGCCACACACACTCTGGCTAGGCTTATAAATGCCCTAGGGCAGATAGCCTAGTATGAACCTATGAACATATGAAGATACAAATTGTACAGGACACTAAGGATAATCACAAGGCTTTCTTAACTGATGGTAGGAACCTTGCTGGAAATTCACAGATATGCTTTGAATCACTCAGATATTACAAACAACATACCAAACACACACACATATTGCCAACATCCAACCTGACAGGTGCAGTGCAACCCCCCCCCCCCAAAATGCAAAATATCTATCCCAGCAGAGTGCTGACCCCCTGACATTGCAGATGCTGAGGTAACAGCCAGCATCTACAAAGCAAAACACACAGCATCAATGGTATGAGATGGTGTCCTGGGCTGAGTCCAACATGGACTCCAAGAAGAATGGAATGCCAAATAACACTACTGCTCAATGTCAGCCTTACCACAGGATATTTACCCAAAGAGCAGTGTACAACAACAGTGGTCCTTCTCCACAAAGGGGTTGCCTGAATGGATACTGCAAACTACCACCCCAGAATCCTGACAAGCTTGGTCTGCAAAGCTATGGAAAGGATCAGCATGTACTGCAGACATAAAGATATTGGGGACTTACTGACACTGGACCGTACCCAGTGTGGCTTTCTTCCTGCCCCTTAAACATGTTTGACTCATTTGAAACAGTCATTAAGGTCATTCATGAGGGGAATGTGGTCCACACAGCCTAGCTGGACCTTGCAAAAGGCTTCCATACAATACCCCACGTGTTCATTATAGATAAGCTCACCAGCTTAAATATACACCCCATTGTCAGTAGAGGGGTTGCAAACCAGACCAAGGACAGAACTGACATGGTCAGAAATGCTGCAGCCATGTCAGACTACAAACCAGATATAACTGGCATCCAACAAGGCTTGGTCCTGGGACCTCCCTTGTTTGGTATATATGTCCCATAGGTACAGGCCAACATGGAAGGACTGTGTCTGAACAAGTTTGTAGAGGACTACAAACTGGCCACCATATCTGACCCTCCAGCTGACACAAGCATCCCACAAAAGGGCCACATAGAAACAGACAACTGGTGCCATAGCCATGTCAGCAAGCTAATTGCAGAAAAGTGTATAGTCAACCCCTGTGGATATACAGTAAGTGCCCACCAATTACCACATAGGTGTTAACCCATTAAGTACTTAACATGTAATAAGAGACCTGGGGACACAAGTTGATAGATATCCTGCATTGGACAAGCATGTGGCTGTAGTGGTTACAGAAACATACCATATACCCACCTAATCATGAAGTTTGTCAGATCTAGATCAGGGGAGGTCATTGTGGCTCTGCAGTCATCCGTCATCGGCATCACAATTGACTACAATGGCCCCTTGTGGGATGTACCTCAGCAGACACCTCCATCAACTGGAAAGACCCCAAAAGTACCTCACCAGGAGTATCAAAGAGCTTGAACAGATGCCATGTGTTGCCTGATTAAACAAACTGCAGCTCCACACACTGCCATACTGCCCGCCCAGAGGCAAGCTGTGCCTGATGTATAAAGCCATGTCCAAGCTGGAATCAATGAACATGCTGCACCTTGTACAATCTGAATGGCAGTGAGCTATGCACATGAGAGACCTGAACCCCAGCACTGACATACATAGGACAAGATGTACTGAATGATCCATAACACAGAAGCCACCCCCACTCTTGAATAAACCCCAGTACAGGTTAGCCAGAGAGTCACTCTTCGACTCTCCTCAAGAGGAATCTTGAAGAGTGGATGGGAGATGGAAGGTTTACCCTGGGTATCACTGTTATGTCATGGGTAGACGGAGGCACAGTATACTAACCATGACATATGTCATGGCAAACTCCAGTTACAATGTGTGTTGAAGGACAAACACACTCTCTGACTAGCATTAGAAATGGCCTAGGGCACATTGTTAGTGTTTGCCAATGTCCACCTATGTTGTGGAATACACTACCAATGTTGGACAAGCCTGGTTTAAGTAGTTCATATCTGAACATAATGCAACATGGTCATATGTGCACAACTGGCCCCTAACCAGTCTGTTGTGCTCACTATGAAAATTTAAAGCAGTGATAGGACTAAAGCCCAGAATACTGTCCACCACAGTGAAAGTACTGAACCAGTACACTATACGGTACTACAGTGTTAGGTCAGTATGAAAGGATGTTGACAACTGTATGCAAAGTATCCCATGCAAACCCTGCAGGCACAGTATAATCCCTGTTTTGTTCAGACACAAAGCAGTTGGACAGTAAGTACACAACATGACACACAACACACAACCATAAACGTGAGATATTGTTGAAGTTCACACTCATCCACAAATGTGGTGGACTGCAGAGTTCAACATATGGAAAGCTCACACTGGGCATGCTCGCACACTTTGATAAATGAGACATATGTCAGACAACATCCCATGGACAGCCTGAACTGGGCATGCTCACACACTTAGGCCATATCTCAGTTTAGCAGTTGGCCACACATATCTGGTATTTGTACGTGTTATGCCAGGAACCAACCACATTATAGCAATCTGCCAGTGCACACAGTTAAATGACTACAGAGACATAAGTGATATAGTGGATCCCTCTCATATTCAAACATCTTCCACAGATACACAAGTTGTTCATAGAAACAGGGAATGCTATGGCAATAAAGACCTGCAAACAGTCTATCAGCAACAAATATTGTGTATCTGACAAGTAAACATATGGGTGTAGAGGTCAATACTAGGCTGTTTGCCCTAGGGAATGAAAGCTTAGCCAGAGTGTGCTTGGCGTCTTCCTCCCCAGTACAGTAGGCTATTGTGCCACTGTAAAGTAGGTCACATAAGGCACTGTTTGAGGCTAGTGTGCTGTGCCTCCATCAAGCAGGGACACAGTGGAGATCCCAGGGGTTGAATTTGCTATGCCACATCCATGTTGTTGGTGTGTGCTGGAAGAGGGTTGGTGAGGACCTCTAACAGTAAATGGGCATCAATAACAGACTGAGGGGAGCCTTATCTACAGTGTCTGGCCAATTTCACTGTCAACACTTTGTCGTGATGATTATGAGGGATTGAAGTGTCATGCCAGCACAGTTCAGAGATGTCCTCCCTCTGTGGGCTACAGCTCTGCAATGTATTAGCTCACTCCTTCTGTTGGACAGCTCATATATGGCTGGTGTACACCTGACAGGTGTCCTGTTGTGGAGGAGTCATGGGTATATTTGGGATAGCATCATCAATGCAAACCTTCCACATGCTCATATAATGCAATTGTCAAGGATTATGCAGAGTGGCCTGTATACTCCCCCAGCATGGGTGCTTTGAAGTCTTCCACCCCAGTCTTCACAAGTGCAAAGTCTGCTTTTGATAAATACACTTTGTTTGCAGTGACAACCTTGCCTGGGGGTGGGGATGGGATATGGATGTCCAGGGAAAGGTGGGTATGGTCAGATATCAACAATGGTGGTCTACCTCTGGTGTGGAACAGTGAGTACCCATGTTGCAGATGGTCAGGTGCAATATGTATTCCCCCTTGTGGCTGTGGTGAGTGGTCCTGCCATAGCACATGGACTCACAACTTGTAGTGGCTGTAGGGTAATGTTGTAGAGGCCTGAGTAGTTCCCACACACAATATACCTGTACATGACGTTAACAACTGGAATGGTGTATGTGAACACCTTGATATCTTGGCACTGTTCCCAGGGAAACAAAGTGTGTGTCCTGGATGTGGGAGGGGTGGTCTGAACTGGTTGTGTTGTGTGTTACAGATTCTGTGGTCATGAAGCATGGTATAGAACATAACCTGCCAGTGCTGATGTGCATATCTGACCCTGACGTAGGTGGCTGCAAATGCATATATATGCTATCCCCCACCTGACAGGTAGTAATAGATGTACATACCTCTGTATAAATAATGATGTCAACACCCTATAATTACTGCAGGTGCAGAATAGATGCCCAGTAATTCGGATAGTGCGCTCTGCTAATGTGTCTCCTTCAAGTGTCTTAATATAGTTAGATAGGAGTTTGAATCTTGCAAATGCTCAGCATGTGTGGGACAGTGGGGTTGGTGTGTGTGCAATTCTGTGTGAGAAAAATGTCCCTTTTGGCAACTAGGAGAACACACTACAGGATGCACATTCCCCTTTCTAAACACTGATGATGTCAGCACCATATAAGTACAGCAGGAGAAGAAAAACCTCTCAGTAATGCGAATAGCGCGCTCCGCTAATGTGTCCGTCTTGAGTGTCATGACATAGTTAGATAGGGGGTTGAATCCTGCAAATGCTCAGTGTGTGTGTCTACAAATTTGTGTAAACTACAGGATGCACATTCCCCTTTCTAAACACTGTTAATGTCAGCACCCTATAAGTACAGCAGGAGAAATTAAACCTCCCAGTAATGCAAATAGTGCACTCTGCTAATGTGTCTGTCTTGTGTGTCATAACATAGTTAAGTAGGGGTTTGAATCCTATAAATTCTCAGTTTGGGTGAGGGGTGTGTGTGTGTGTGTGTGTGTGCAATACTGTGTGAGAGAAATGTCCCCTTTGGCAACTAGGAGAACACACTACAGGATGCACATTCCCCTTTCTAAACACTGATGATGTCAGCACCCTATAAGTACAGCCGAAGAAAAAAAACCTCCCAGTAATGCAAATATCATGCTCAGCTACTGCATCTCGTACTAGTGTCATAACATAGTTAGGTAGGGGTTTGAATCCTGCAAGTGTGTGTGGGGGGGTGGAAGTAGGGTGGGTACAATTACATGTGTGAGAAACCTGATCCTTTTGGCAACCAGTACAATATACCAGCTGCTGCATATTCCAATCTCTACACAGAGATGATGTCAGCACCCTACAAGTATAGCAGAAGAGGGCAAATCTCCCAGTAATGCAAATAGCATGCTCTGCTACTGCATTTCTCACTACTGTCATAGCACAGTTAGTTATGGGTTTGAATTCCACAAATGCCACGTGTGTTTTTGTCAAACAGAATGCCCATGTGTGTGGGTTGTTGTTCACAATAATGCATGACATCGATTAAACCAGTAATGGTAATGCACACAGATGATGTATGTGTGTGCCAAATACACATATATACCTGTCACCTTCAATAGTTCCCATGTCTGACGCCTGCCACATGTGAATACATGGTATTTGCACTGGATAACATTATGACTGTGGTTATCTGTGCGGGTGCTGCATGTGGTATGTGTATATACAGTGTGAGTTGTATATGGTATCATCCTAGCGGCGAGGGATACGTCTGGGGCATATAGTCTACATGTTGTTGATGAACAGGTCCTGCATGTTTTCACCTGTTGTGGGAGTGGTAGCAAGTTTTTCCATAGCAATGCAGTGACTACATGCTAGGAACCTTTCAGCTAGGGTGTTGTAGCTACATTAATTCATCAGCATTCAGTAATACATCAGCAGTCTTGGTGAGGGTATGATGCCAACCAAGGTCAGGGTCATACCAGCCTGTGCCACATGCTCAGAGAGCCCTTCTATGTTCCCTATCATGTAGTCCAGGGAGGTACATCACAGGTCAGCCATAGTGGCACGGACAATGACTGAGTCATATGTGTCCATGCCTCTGACTGACCTGTATGCTTGTGTTATGTGGTGGACCATAGTGCCCCACGGGCATATCACTGTGACCTTCAGCTTGTCCAGCTTGGTGAGCGGGACCTCACTGTACCGGATAATAAAGGTGCCTAACACAACTGTAGCAGGTGTGTTGTCTAGCCGTACAGGCTGTGACTGTTTGGCACACAGGATTTGTGTGCTATGTGTTGCACGTGCTGTGTTCTGGCTTAACGTATGCCTGTGTGCCAGCTGCAGAGGTGTCTGCTGCTCAGGCAGGATGCTATTCTGAGGCTCCATGAATGCCCCAGTGTGTTCATGTGTTTGGAATGCTGTCAGTGTAGGTCTACATCAGACTGGTATTGTAGTCACTGTAGTATTTAATGCCACCTGACAGGTTATGCCAGTACTGGGTTCAGAGTGCTTAGTCCCCAGTCTGGCTATGTGGTTGCATCTCACACATGTGTTGTACATCCATGTGTAGGGGAGAGGGTTGACTGTGTACATGTGGCAGCTGTGACATTGCCACATGACTCACATATTCCACAACTGTACCATAGAGGTGATTGACAAGTGACCTTTGCACATGCTACCATAGTATTGTGATTGCCGTGGTGATTAACAGCACATAGGGCCAATGGGTAACAAGGTACAGAAGGTGAGTATGTGAGGGTGTAGTGCCTGTGATTAGTTAGCACTGGCATATATGACTGCTAACGTGGTCAAATGCCAGGTAAGTCATATGCAATGTGTCACAGGCAACATACCTGCGAACAGGACAAACAGTGACATTCTGCCAAGTGAGACATGGACATACATATAGTAAGCTATGCAGATGTCACTAGGAATCCACAGAAGCTCTGTAAATCTGCATTGCAGGTGGAATCAGTGTTCCAGGGTAACTGCAAGCAAACATGCATGCAAACAAAGCTACAGTAAGCAGGGCTGCATGTAGTCCATTGTACAACAAACAAGCTGTACCACTTCCAGTAGGTAACAGTGCAAATATGCAGGCACTATACATATGTACATGGAAATACACAGGTCAGATGGCCAGGGTCCAGTCTCAGCACACACAAGTGTACAGACCATGTACCATCAGGATGTACAATAACCAGATGGAAACCCAGGTGCTCACACCTGCAGTAATACACATGTCAAATAACAGACACTGAGCCTTCACTCAGTGGTTCCATACTTAGTAGGATGTATGCTACCTGTCCTGCCACCACAGTATCCCTGACATTTATGGGGACTCTCCCTCCTGTGAAACTTAGTTTTGTGTGTTGGGGCTGTCTAGCATGGTATGAGATGTGAGCTTGCAGTGCTAGGGTGCTCCTGTGTGTCATGTATCAGTCGTGTAGTACTGCACACATATCAACATCCTCAAACATCAGCATTGCAGAGTCCAGTGTGGGCAACATGCCACTTGCAGTTTACATGTCCATCATTGCGTATCAATACTTTCATTACCTTATCCCCTGTGCTACCTATGTATGTGGCCTTCTGTTGACATCCTTACCACCAGTATGCAAACATGTGCAGATGATACACTATGGTACTTACCATGGGTGTAGACAACAGTACAAGACAATCATACCCTTACTGCACCAGGCATGCTGGGATATACCCACAATTATATCAGCACACAGTACTGTTAACAACATGATACTATTACTACACGTCTATGTAGTCACCCTGTGCATCAGCAACATGTTAACCTGTACCTGCACTGATGTTACAGATTGCAGGAGGTGGCACAGTTTCATCATATGCACAGGGTGTGAACTTGGTATGCCTGAGTCTGCCACTGATACCACCAAATGACATGTATGTGTATGTGTGTTGGTGAGGGACAGCAGTACAAGGTGGGGCAATGTTGATGCAGTGTGTGCATGTTTGAGGTAGCCCTAGGTGTTGTCAATTCGCATGTGTGTATGGATGCACACAGTTCCACCTCATGGCTGCCATATACCGGTGTTTGTGGACAGCCACAGACTGTACCTGCCAGGTCATACAGACCAGTGTCTCTGGCCACGGACACGGTACTTGTGCCTTGCAGGGGTGCTATGGACCGTATCCAGTACCAATCCAGACTGGGTAGTGTCATCAGAAGCAGGTGTTCATTGACTGGACACAGATCCCTGTTGGGCCTGTCCAAAGCCACGTGCACGTGGTCTCCTGGGGTGGTCTGATGACAGCACAGACCCAGCATTGCTGGGGTTGCTGCTGGCACTATGGGGGCGGCCGTGGCCCTGTTGTCATCCGCAATGACTGCCAGCTGCTGCTGTTGCTGGCATACGCCCACGTCAACACCTCAACCATCCACCATTGCCCTGGCTCATGGACATGTAGTTGTGGAACTGATCTAATATGTCCCCACAACAT
Organism: Protopterus annectens; assembly: GCF_019279795.1. Taxonomy (NCBI): domain Eukaryota; kingdom Metazoa; phylum Chordata; order Ceratodontiformes; family Protopteridae; genus Protopterus; species Protopterus annectens. The sequence continues at coordinate 271,419,443 of NC_056740.1, forward strand.
CTGTCTATGACATCGGTGAAATTACGGGTGGCAGCCGCAATGTCACGCATACTGTCAGTCATGGCTGTGTGACATGCTGTCAGCTCCCTCAGACCCTGTCTGGTGTACCGTTCCATACGTGACTGTGCCTGCATGACAGCCAGAAACATAGCTGAGGTTGTAAGACCTCTGTGGGCACGTCTGACAGGGGCAGTATGCCCACGGATGCTCCCACGAGAACCCCTGGACATCTGTCTGTGTGGTACCATCTCAGGGTCATGCCCATGGCTGCTGTGTGGGGAAGCATGTGCCACAGATACCACATTACCACATTACACTGGTCAATGCGCACTGTATCCTGTCCATCACCTAGGGACATTGGTGACAAAGGATGTATTGGCAGGATGACTGTGCGCATTGATGGGGTTGACAGCTGTGTACTGTCAATTGGCTGACCAATGACGGACCCTGGCACACCTTCTTGTGCCATTACACAGATGTCATCATTATCAGTACTTGGGGTACCTGATTCAGGTTCCCTGCTGCATGACACCAGAGCAGCACCAGAACTTGTGGGAGGGAAACAGGAAACACAGTTTACAATGTCTACACAATGATACCAGTGATTCACACATGCACACGTGCACACATGCACAGGTGCACACATGCACACATGCACAGGTGCACACATGCACACATGCACACAGTTGCACACAGTTGCACACTAGCACACAGTTGCACACTTGCACACTACTCAATATGCGAGATATCAACACACAGACACAGACACACCTGCATGCATACACAGAGCACAACTAAGTGAGCCTAATATTACTATTACTATCAAGACTATTAAAGGTATTGTTAATACACACTCACCAGCATGGATAGGCTGCATTGCTGTTACACTGGAGGGACCTGCAGAAGTGAGGAAATTAATGTCAGTGGGCACAACTGTGCCATTGTTAATGAGTATGATACAGGTCAGTAGTACAACAGTTGCCTTTCACAGGTCAGCTGCTGATATTGAGAATATCACACTTGCACATTAAATACTATGATGACAGCTACAAACCAAGGACACACCTCACACATGCATTAACTACCAGTGTACACAACAGTCAACTATACATATGGCATATTACCTGCACGCTCGTAATCTTGGTACTGTGTGGCTCCAGCCGCCATCATAATGCAGATCTGCTGCTGTTGTTGTTGTTGGTGGGCAGGAGCCACAACACTTATGAGTAGTCCCTCCAGTCTGGTGAGTGGGGGATGTGTAGCCACTCCACCACCTGTGGCAACCTGTTGCCGGTGGATATCCGACGCACGCTGATGGACATTTCTTATTAAATCACTGCAGTGATGTCGTACCTGCTCATATGTCCTATTATGCATGCCTATGTCATTTACCCGATGGACCAGGTCTTGCCACAGTGCAGCCCTCTCCTGCTGATTCTGGCTTGTGCGGGAAAAGAGTATTGCATAATCCCGCACCAGGCTCTGGTGTATTTCCTCATCCTCAGCTGCAGAGTATGCTGGATTGCGCAGGTGAGCCATGGTCCTGAAAAAGGAAATAAAATGATATCAGCAAAATATGTCAGCAGAATTTGGCACACATACTACACATGCTACTCGACTGTTGTGATACAACATATCTCACATATATAGCATCTGTCTGTCTATTGGTGGATACACATGTAAATGGCCAAGTATCAGTGCTCAGCCAACAACTGTGCAGCAGTACCTGGCACACTCCATACGACATACTACCAAACCCCAGCAGTCAGAACACTGATTCAGGTCCAAAGCACCTCCTCACTCTGGGGGTTTGTATCGAGGTACTGTATGGGGTGCATCATCAACTACTGTGAGCTGACCACAAACTAATTGCCCTGGATATACATATCCCACCTCCACCACCAGCACAAACGACTACAGTGAATAACATTTCAAATGCAAACTTTACACTTTGTAAGACTGAGATGGTATCCTTTAAGCCCACTGGGCCAGTGGAAGCCAAAACCCACAATGCTGACTCCTTCACAAATGATTTCTACGGACATCTCCAAGAATGCATGGATCATGCAATCCCATATAAGACCAAGACATTCTCCACAAAGGGAAAGCATCCTGTCTGGTGGACCCCAGCCATAGACAGATTGTATAACAAAAGATGGAAGCTACTGCAAGACAGAGCATAATTCCATATAAGGAAGGCATGCCTGATCAGCACTAGTAAAGAGCTATGTTCTCTCATACAAACATCCATGGGCAACTTTGAGAGGGAAATCACCGGGGACACTACAGGTAACCACAAGGCCTTCTTCAGTTATGTTAGAAACCTGGTCAGAAACCCTCCAATATGCTCATAGTTAGTACACAACAACAAATAATTCACTGAACCCACAGATATTGGCAACATTGTGGCAGACAGGTTCAGTGCAAGTTTCCCCCCTCCCTCTCCCCCAAACTAAGACATACTTATCCCAGCTGAATGTAACCTCCCTGTCATCACAGATGTCCAGGTGAGGGCCGCCCTCAGAAAAGCTAAAAACACAGCATCAATGGGATCTGATGGTATCCCCAGTTGCATGCTACATGAACTCCAAGAGGAGCTAAACACACATATAGAAGTGCTATGTAACACTAGCCTGACTACAGGATATGTACCTGTACACTAGCGTACAGCAGCAGTGGTTCCACTCCACAAAGGAGGCACCTCTACATACCAATACAATACAACACAATACAATACATTACAATACAATACAATACAATATGCTATTGCCCCTGGGACTACAGCAGCATACTTTTCTGCTACCCTAACCATTGTGACACATGTGATGTGATGGTACCTGCTCCTGTCAAACAGTTACACAGGGTGACTCATATGGCATATTACCTATCTGACTAACATTCAGCAGGGGTATGTGTGACATGTACTCATGGGGACTCTTGCTTCTTAATGCTGTGTGGTTTATTGCAGGGTATGTCTTATCTGTGGGTAGGAACCTGTACCTCTGCCGTGTGCTCTCTACTGCAGTGTCAAAGATGACACACAGCGGTCATTTAGGTTGTGGATGGTGTGAGGTGTTACTATGGTTGTTGGACATCTGTCATGGGTGTGACTTAAGTATGTAAATCCAGGAGTGGTAACCACTATGTGGGTAGTATGTGTGTACTCTGTGGTGTTGTCAGTCACTGTGCATAGGTAATGTGTTTGAGTGCATTTTCACAGTGTTGTACATGTCACTGTGTCCTTCTCCATATCTGTAGCTGTCATGTGAGGTATATACCGTAGCAGCCATTGTGTGGTGTGGAGGGGTACACTGACCTACATGTCCATAGCTGACACACCATGTCTGCTGACAGATACCATGTGCAGGTATTCCAGGAATAGTGTGCCACTGTGACTATCATTTGGGGGACTATTGTACACATTTATGACCCTGTTCACCCCTGACACATGCAGTGGTGGGAAGCCTATCACATATCTGGTGGTTACTGGTAGAGGTGATTTGAAATGGGGTATGGTACTCCAGTTTCGACACTGGTGTTCACTCCATGCCTTTGTCACCAGGCACCTGTTGCAATACATCTGTACATATGTGCCTCACTCAGAATATATATACATCTCTCTCTCTCTCTATATATATATATATATGTATATATATATATATATATATATATATATATATATATATATATATATATATATATATATATATATATATATATATATATATATATATATATATATATATATATATATATATATATATATATATATATATATATATATATATATATATATAGATATATGTTTGTATACATAGACACATATATATATATGATGTACATATATTGCTATAGATATGGAGAGGGGGGTGTGTGACAGAGAGGGGTGAGAGTGATAGAGGGGGTGGGACAGGGGGAGTGTGAGATCGTCATATACAGTCATATCTGTAGATAGTCAGATCTGTCTGTCTATGTATATGTATCTACATATATCTATATCTGTATTTGTGTATTACATATATATGTTTCTACATATTCTATCTATCTACATCTGTCTATGTATTCCTACATCCCTCTCTATCTATGTATACATATATGCATATATATATATATATATATATATATATATATATATATATATATATATATATACATACACACATATATTGGCATACATACGTATCCATATGATAGATAGGTATATCAACATGTTTGTTTACAAAACTGTATACACACACTAACATACTGCTAAACATACATAACTGTGAAACCTACTTTGTACATTGCACTACAACCTACATTCAACCTACATTGATATGTGCACATAGATGCCCTCAAATACATATGTATGTACAGCCTTCACTGATAGTTGCTGTATGTCCCCTGCCCTATGCACATCTTCATATACATATGGATACAGACCAATGACACATATGGAGGGATCACAGTATGTAGACCTTTAAAGTATTACTTTACATTACCTGTGTTTGTCACAGCTGCTTGCGTTGCCTTTTGGTTTGGTGTCCTGATGCTGCTCCAGTTGACAGATGTCAGCTTTCTAGTTGGTTTTGATGAGTGTTTTTGTTTGTGTGTGTTTTTTTTTGTTTGTTTTTCTCTCTCTCTCTCTCTCTCTCCCTACCTCCAGAGAATGCAATGAAAGTATTGCATGTGTGGACTGGGAGTACAGCATGCTTTTGTAGGTATCTGCATATGCCCATGTGATGGCCTCTGCACCAATTGTTAGCCAGCATTTGCTAATTGCATGCAGCCAGTTGTGTACTGATTGCAATTCTCACTGTGATTCCAGGACAGTGCTATAAAAAGGCATGTGAGATAGGCGTAGCCCTTTCAGAGTTTAAGGGCATGGACCATGCTGGTATGTCGTGGACACTGTTCTGTGAGTGTAAAGGTTAGTATCTCTCTCATATTTCTGGCTGTGTTGTAGATTAACATTTCTCCATTCATTTCTCCAGTTTCCTGCACTAACTGTGTATGTACACTGACACCTAAAACTACTACTACTGTTAATGTGGGTGTGTGTGCTTTCCTGTGGGACATGTGGTGTAACTGGGATATAGCAGTGGCTCTTGCACTTTGTTGCTATGGCTTCAATATTTGCCCTTTACATTCACTACTTTTATGCCTGCTAGGTGTTTTGACTGTAGTGTGTTGCTGTGGCTTTCCTATTTTCCATGTACATTCACACCTTGGAATGCTTGCTATATCTGCTAGGGTGTTACTGCATGCAGTGTGGTCTGGCCATGGTGTGGGCCTTGACATCTATTAGGGTATTTGAGTATGCTGCAGAGCAGGCCCCAGAGACTCTCAGGTGCATCTTTTATCTGCCTCATGGAATGGTACATATCAGTGGGGTACACCCATTAAATTGTCTGGTATTCTGCAGTTGTGACTGTGGGTTAGCATGAGCATATGTATTACTACACTATTTCCGACGTGCAAGTGGTGCATACTTTCAGTACTTCATAGTTACCATTGCATGTGTTGTAACACCTTTCTGCCTACTGTTTGTACATTTCGCAGGGAGTCTGTGGGGCATCCCTGTAACTCAATCACTGTTGCTATGTCTAGGCTTTTTACTATTCAAATATGGCAGTGTCAGACCTCTCAAGTGTACAGATATTTCCAGGATGTCCACATTTTTGCCTCATATTTTGTCCATATTTCATAAACAGCTTTTTCTGGCAAATCACTCAGGGCTCAAGTCAGACTATAGCGACAAACATTTCATTTTCAGACTTCATACCCTTCCAAACATCCAACATAATGCAAAACCTGTTACTCTCTCAACTGTCTAAGTTTGTTGGAGAAATATTTGGAATGTGTCCATGTTTTTGGGCCTTTGCTCCACATTTTTTATTACTTAGTCCAGATGTGTTGCTGTAAGAGGTTGTGGGGTATGGGCAGTGATTATCCTGCTGTGAGTATGTGTGTGGCTTGCAAGGTGCTGCAGTGTCTTTATTACCTACTAGCTACCAACTAGCATGGCTGTTTCTGTTCACACACTACTATTATAGAAATCCACTACATTTGACAGTAAATATACATGACATGCTTTGTGTACTACACATCCTATATTCCCTTTACATTCATTCCTACTATTGTATGATATATTTATTGTAGCACAATGCTCTTATATAACAGTCATGGCTTAGTGGAAAGTCATGCAGACTACTGTTTCCAAGGTCCTGGGTTCGGGACTGACAGTGGGATTTTATTTTGCTTTTCAGCAGACTACAGGCCTTGTCATTCAGAGTGACTAAGGCACTTTTAAGCAGTTGTAACCGGGTTAGCGCTGGTTTACGCAGAGCTCACGCATGCGCACTGGCATTCAGCTCCGCGCACACCCGCTTACAACTGCTTAAAAGTGCTTTCTCTTGCGCACACCCGCGCAAATTTCTTTGAAAGAAATGAAAATGGGGAGACAGGAAAGTGGTGAAAAAGGGGTCACAAAGAGGGTAAGACAGTAGGGAAACAAGCTCGGGTTTTGCAGGAGGGATGTAGGTAAGGCCCATAGCTGCCCATTTCTTCATCAGCAACAGCTGTGCTTATGTTTGTAATTTGGTGTGACATTTGAAACCTTCCACCCCTGAGAGAGGTGTAAGGACAACAATAATACTTGTTGTACAGCCAATTGTAATTGACAGTTTCCATGTCCAGCAGACATGTGTGCAAAATGGGCAGCTATGTATGGGGCGTAATTTTTTGTGGGTACAGAGTGCCCTTTTTTTTTTTTTTCAGGTGAGAGTGGTATGTCAGGTACAGGAAGTCAGTATAGCTGGGGAGGTAGGTTTGGGTAGGTTAACAGACAAGACAAACAAGACGCATACAGGGGCGGTGTATGACACATGTTGGGGGATTACACAATTGACGGGGATGGATGTTTGGATATCTAGAGCCCATGAGCCCACAGATGGCAACAGTGGAACTGATATCCCCACCCATGGGCAGTTGCCACTGTGCCTTCACTGCCCAGGACGGGGCTGTGCTGGGGGCTGTGTAGGCCGGGCAGCAGGCATGCCTGTTAGTTGTGCCACCCGTGCCTCAAGCTGGCATAGGGGCCCAAGAACAGTGTCCTGGATCTCCCTACACACCACAGTCCAGTCATTATGGAGGGTGAGTGGATGTTCTCCTCCGGCCACACTTGCAGAGGGGGGACGAGCCCCATCCCTGCAGCGCTTCCACCCGCAGGTGGCACAGGGCCACCGGAGGAGGGTCTGGGCTGGGCACTACTGCCAGGTGCACTCGCCAGCTGAGGAGGGAGAGGTGGGTCCGCTGGAACCCGCCTTCCCTGTCATCCTATGTTTTGCATTATGTTATGACAGTTTGGGTTAGTAACGTACAATACCATTCACAATTAGTTGTAACAGCATGCATTAGTATTCCCATTAACCAAACACCCATATATTCAAACCATTGAACAGCAAGCATAACACATGCATAATTTGAACAGCAATACACAGTCCAACAACATGCAGGGTTGATTGTTGGCAACAGGCCATCAGGTTTGGATGTATGAACAGGGAAGATGCATCAACGTACATGCAAATATGTATGAACCAACAGGACAAATGTCCAGGGGTGTTAATTGTGATTGCACATACCAATTTCACATGGAATGGATTATATGTGGTTATAGGGTAGGGTGAAGAAAATTTAATTAACAACTTCAAATACCAATACATATGCTGTACATTTCTAATAGCTGCAGATATATACACACTACAGTTCTACCTACAGTTTCCTATGTGATAACTACTTCAAGTTGGTGATAGGAATGTTACTGCTACATCAATATACATTTTCATTTTTATTCATACACATTCATATCTGGCTCTGTTCAGCTACATCATCCTGCTACATTTGCTTTATATAGCTATAGACAACTGTGGATGTTTGGTATTTCAGACAACCATACTATCTGCATATTGCAGACTGAGAGCAACATATCCAGATTTTGGGATACACATTCCAGCTGCGGTACCATTTTCAACACTTGTTACTGTTTGGTTCTGCCTGTCACATTCATTTCATTCTGTACTAACTGCAGGATACTTTATTCAGGAGTTATTACTACTTTATTAGTGGATTCATAACTCTTTCTCACACTTTCTCACTTGTTTTATTTTTACAATTCAGGATGGTACTTAATTCTAGGCTTTATTGACATGTTTTACCTGTAGTTCTAACAATCCTTTCCAACAGTCTCACTTCTGTCATGTTTCTGTATTTCAACAGGGATATATTTCACACGTGTTTTACTCAGCTTCTGCAGCCATACTTTTCAGCCTGCTGCAGGTTATGTACTATTATATTACAGGTGGGACATCTTTATTTCAGACTTGTTTAATTTTTATTTTTTTTCAATAATTTTTTTTTTATTTTTACATTAATAAATGTCACAAATAAAAAACATCTTACAACATGACCGTGGGCATATATATATATATATATATATATATATATATATATATATATATATACATACATACATACATACACACATATATACATACATACACATACACACATATACATATGTTATACATTGATGTCAAATACCACAGGATAGAGGTCATACAACATATCTATTTAAACTATGTACTTAGATGCTTTCATTGTTAATTCCACAGTTATATAGACAGTATATACATTCTTATTATCCAAGTTATTATTTAATATCTGAACTTGTATGTGTTCTTTGGTTCCATTATAGTGTATTTCTAAGTTGCTGTGTGATGAATTATGCTAATATGATGTTAAAGGTTTGTTCCCAAATTTCTCTGGATTTCATGTTTTTGTTTCTTTTATCTATTACTATTTTATGAGCTAAAAGGTGTTGTATAGCTACTTGTTTAAAACCCTCCCAAGAGATATTTATCGTATCTAGCCATTTAAAAGCTATATACAGTTTCATTAGTAAGACTTGTTTAATTTTTATGTTTGGATTACAGGCTGCATCACACTTTTGTAATCAAGCTATACTTGCAAACCCTCTTACACTGTTACTTGCACATTTTATTAATTAGTGACTACACTGCACTCTTTTACTAACTGTCATACTTATATATTTATTTACAGTTACAGGGAGAGAATTACTGACCTGCCTGGTGGTGCAACTGTGCCAGCCTATCGCAATAGGCTCTACGGTTCACAGAACGGACACCTGTAGCTGTAATATAAATAAAGTAATATTGGAATACACATCTCCATAATATCATCTAGGTTAATTTCTTACATAAATAATTACATGTAACTTACTCAGTAGTGGGGCATTGGGCATTTGCCCGGCCTCCTGGATCCAACGGTTTAGTTGGTCCTGCTTCCGTCTCTTCAGGTCCGCATGGTGGTGATGGACCTGCTCATCAGTCCTTGGTATCCCTGTGGCACTGGAGAGATCATGAGCCAACCGGTCCCATGCCTCAGCCCTATATGCTCCCCACAGGACCTGGCCCTGCATGGGTCGGGCCTCATGATTGTGGACAAGGAGCCAAACCATATATTTGGACTCCTCAATGCCCCACCTCTGTGCTCGGAAGCAACTACCCTCATCTACACCTGACATTCTGGCTGCAAGTCGGTTCTACAATCGGTTATGATGTGTATTCCCACCTATGGGGCTTATATATGCTGTTTTTCCCGCACTTATCTGTGATTGGCCATTTTGGAATTGTATCAGCTTCACAAAACCTGCTTTGTCATGCTCTTCTTTCTATTCATTCCTATATATATGCTATTATTGCATTTCCAAGTGCAATTGTCATGGCTTAGTGGTTCAGTACCTTGACTATGGTGCATGGTGTCCTGTATTCGAACCTGGCCATTGCATTTTATATTTTAGGACTGTCTACACAGGCTAGGAGGTGTGTCTGTGTAAAGGTAGTTTTGATACAACTTGCTCAACGTTGCCTGTCGGTTAGCTTGTTGGCGCGGTGCGCAGCTCCACGCAAACGGATCACGCTGGTTCACGCGGGGTTTGGTTGTCAGCACGCATATTACACTCAGCTCAGCTATGGGCACACAGTTTCAGTGTGTTAAAACGCTGCTCAACCCCGGGCACTCATTTTATACCTGTTAAACCACTGCTCACCTACTGGCACTCATTTTATACCTGTTAAAACACTGCTCACCTACAGGCAGATGTACTCACTTGTTAGACTGTAGCTCAGCTATAGGCACATCTGACATTTTTTTTTTTTTATTCTCTCACATTTCTTCAAAATACATGGCCCATTTCATTACATTTTACATAAAATATAATTTTATATGTGTACATATATGTCAGGGACTTGTTTCGTGCTTATTTCACTAAAAAAAAATTGATGTGGGGGCTTGAACCATGACTGTCTGTTCTTCAGCCGACGTCTCTACCGCTACGTTATTGCTTCTTGGCTGGCATTACATATTTAGTTCTTATATGCTTTTCCACTGACTGCTAACTGTGGCTAAGCTATGGGCACGCCCGCGCAAACGAGCGCACTCACTGGCAAATATCTTTAAAACTTATAAAAAAAAATATAAGATGTTCATTTATACATTTTATGTTCGTAGTCTGTGTGGGCATGTGTTGTGTTTATTCACATTTACATGGACTCTGTCGTGGGGGTTTACTTTCCGGACTTTTACTCTTCTGGGGGCGTGTCCGTTTGCAGGGCTCGGCCTACGGACATGCCCCCTACTGTCTTCCACGGACCGTGTTAGCCTTAGGTGTGATTCAGCATGCCCTCATGCATATGCATGACATGTTGACGTCACACCGTTTAACTGCAGCCTCCATGTAAGCCTTGTAACTCTTACACGGAGGCTTCGTGAATCCTGCCCATTGACTATTGTATACCACAAGATTCACCTGTTCCTCATTGGCTGATGTGCTTCACTGCCTAATTTTCATTAGCCTGTCCACTCTGTACTTCTGCTTTATCACAATCTCAGATTCTCCTTTCTGCCATATCTGTCTCCAAATGGAAGCTACTACAATAGCACACACACTGCTTTTCACATTAATTGTGAAATATTCTGTTACATCTCTGTTATTCTAAATTAGACAGAAAAATGTCAAGTAACACAGCATGAGGCATCAATGGATGCATGACAATTTGCATGCATGTTATTCACTACTTTCTTTATGAAATTCCAATGTTTAACAGAATAAACTTTCAAAGTGATACCAATATATCCCACAAAGCACTACTGACAACAGTTAAATTCCTAATGCTCTGTAAGCCAACTTGTGGCAATCAACGATTGTTTACAATTGCTGTTTTCCCCATTTGAAGATGTTTCTCTTTCATTACCATTTGATTCTTTCACTGTAATTGCATGTTTTACTTCCAGTGACTGATAATTACTCCCAGCTATTTTATTACTCATTCCTTTTTTCATTTGTTTTTATTTAATGCATACCATTGCGTGCAGATTTTTTTCCCTTGCACCCATCTGTATATGATTTTTGCTTGGTTTGATTAACCTAATAAACAAAATAAAAACATATAGAAAAAATGAATGAGAATAAAGCAAAACAAAGTCTTAAAAAATTAAAATCTGCTGGCCTACCTGTACTGAAGTGTTGGCCGTAAAGGCATTTTGAGAGACCAGGGTTCAAATGATTTCAAGCTGATAGGGAGGAAACATGGGTGGAAAAATGTCTCTCCTTTTCATGGAGGAGGTCTTGGGTTTCATTTCTACTGGCTATGACCTCTAACAGTGGCTGAAGCATATCTGCAATATGCTGTGCTCCTTCAGGGAGAATTTAAGATGTTGGAGATCTTTTGCTTCACAGGCTGTCTACAAAGGACAGTTAAGATTAGATGGTAAAAGTGGAATATTTCTATACATTTTGGACTTTTAAAAACTTTTAACCCTATACTATTACAACACTTTCCTTCAGTCAAAGTTTGTTCATTAAACCAGCATCGGGGAACCTACTGAAGGGTATTAAGTCCACATTCTCTCAAGGAAAGTCACTACTTTAGAAGACACCACAAAGACTACTGAAACGTATGGACAATTGGACTGTTGGAACACCAGTGGAAAGATAAGACAGCTCATTTTGGCCATACTCAGGTAAGAATCAGAACTGTTTGGGTGGGAAAAGAACTTGCTACAAACAAATAACGCATGATAAATGAAAAAAGAAGGAAATAAGAGAAAATAAATTTGAAAGCAAAGTATAGTCAGTACTTATCAGGAAGAAAATATTAGGTACAATCAGTGAATAACAACCTCATTACACTGAGAATGTGGTAGAAAACTGAGAAAATCTGTTAGCACAAGCATTTCTTTCAAGATAACCTGGCTTCTGTGTGCAGAGGGATGGAGCTATTACTGCAACCCAGGTGACTATGGTTCAGTTTGCACAGGAGGAGCCAGGCAGGAAGAGGAATGAAGATGATGGCCCTCTTGACTCTACTGAAGAGTTATGAGAGTAGCAGCTGTTCTCTAAGCAAATAGGGATGTGTGATTTCACCTGTGAAAACCAAAAAAACCACTTCACTTGTATGAGTGGATGGTTGAGGCTGCTTTCCGCTAACATCCTTTGTGGATCTGAAGGCTGTCTGGGGTAGATAACACATTGCATGTCTACAAATCACCCCTAATGTCTAAATGATATTCCTTGCCCACCAAACCTTGCTTAGTGATAGGGAATGAATGGGGTGATTGGCCATGAGATAGCTGATGTTCAAAAGGCAACTGGGGTAAAGACTGTAAAAAGAAAATCCCTTCAATATAAGTTCTTATAACTGCTGTTGCTACTGTGTGGTCTGTTACTCAAACAGAATTTCAGATAAGAAAGTTTAGCAAATGCTAATGAAGATCTAATATGAATGACACCATCCTTCCACACAGATGGGCTTACAGCAGAGAAGGCTTGAATGGTCATTAGTCTGAGGGACGGAACTGAAAGATAAGCTGGAGGAAAAGTGAAAAATAGAGGAATCTAGAAAGCAGATAAAACAACAGTCAGCAGCCAAGCATGGGACCGTGGTTAACACTTGATAACATGAAGATTAATGTTATGTTTAGCCATTAATCAGACAGAATTGCACATAAGAAGAAAGCTTAGCAAATGCTTATGAATGTTTAATATGGAAGAGATTCAATTTCACGAATGTGGACCGAAAGCAGAGAAGGCTTGCAACTGGTCATTAGTCTGAGAGTAGGAATTGATAAAGTTAGAAAATGAATGAATAATAAAGGATAGACTAAGTTAAAAGAGAACTGAAGAGTAAAGGAATTTACAGATCAGATAAATAGAAAGTCAACAGTCAAGAGTGGGACAGCAGTTAACTTTAAGTTTCCAATAGTTAGAATTAACTGTAGCAATAGAAGGACTGTAATGTAATAGAAAGCCATTTGCCACAAAAGAGAATGATTCAGTAATATATCCATGGAGGAAATGATAAAATGGCAGATTGAGTTTAACAGTTTTTGAAGCCTGATATGACTACAGAAAATGGAGGATACCAGTAAGACTAGATGGGGCTTATTCAATTAATGGAGTAAGAACTCACCACCCAATGCATATTTGAACTCCATAGCCAGAACATAAGATATACTAAAGACAGTTGAACTGTTTGTTTAGTTTCCATTAAATGTCATCCAAGTGGTGGTAAAAAGAGAAACTAGGATCACCACAGCCTAAAATATTCACAGAGAAAATTCATTTGATAGCCTAGGCAGAGAAAATTCTCCTTAGGCTGAGGCAATGCTAAGCAACATTTCTTTCACTTAGAAGGATTAATCCATGGATTTGGTGAAATATTGTTTTGCCAAATGTGCCAAAGATTACATATAACAGAAAATGCTGCATGCACCAGGGGATGATGGAGAACAAAGACATGCATCTGGAGCATTTCTCCCCGGGCCTCCACTGAAAACAGGCTCTGTGTAACCTAGTCGGACATTCCCGGTCAAGAAATGTTAAATAAATAAATAAAATGATACAGTAATACAACATGTAGGTACTTGAGAAGTAACACAAGGAAACATTATTTTACAGAATGGGTGATGGATGATTTGACAGCTTGTCTTATGGAATAATAAAAAAAAACAGTAGCAGTATTTAAGGACATTTAAGACAAACATGAGTCAATTCTCAGGAATAAACTGAACAAAATGGTAATGTTATTGAAACATCTGTAACATATCCAATATATACAGAAACTGAAAGAAAGGGCAAGCTAAGAAATACATATCTGCCTTCAAAAAATATATTTCTATTTTCTGTTTTGATGCATACTATTCTATGTCCTTTGAAGAATTACTTACTATTGCAGTGGTCATATGAGTCATTATCACCCATCCTTAAAGGATGTGGCATAAATTACACAACTCCTTTCTTACACTAGACAATGTATGATATCTGTCTTTCTGTTCTCATTTAATTGCACATCATGTTAGTTCTTTCAAAAGTAATGGTATGTGATGTTGAAAAAAATCATTGTCACTATATATAGAAACAGTTTATAGCTAGAACAATTGAAAAAATGTGTTAGCTGCAAGGAATTTGGGCATGTTTCATGACTCACTTAATAACTGGGAAAACATGTAATGTTAAGTAACAAAGTACTTAATACAAAAACAGTAAGGCAATCACAGGATGTGCAATGATATTATTTTTGTTAAAAATTCAAAAAAGGGTGTGCAAGTTTATTTACATAGCATGAAGACAGGGAACGTGAGAATTTCAACTAACCTTGCATAACAGCTGAACTGTTTTCTAAACTGTGAGTTGATGAGTTTTTAATATGCAAAGTTTTCAAAGAGTTGGCATTCAGTTTGGTTTTTGGTTTCTTGCCGCATAAAAAAGCCTAATAATCACAGGCTTAAAACCTTACTTTGTATTGAGACTGAATGCTATAAACAATAAAAAAAAAACCTTATTAATTTCAGTGTGAACGACTGGACAATAACATTCATTCATGGAAGCACCTATAGCACTTTAAGTAACTGACAAGCACATGAATATTGTATGACTTACACAGGTAGGAGATACTATATTGCAAAGATTATAACATGCATTATAAAATATGAGGTGACACTTGAAACATATTACTGATGCAAATACTGCATGAAACCAGAGGACCAATGCATACTGTGCAATGGGGTTGAATCAAAAATGTTTGCACTGAGGTACCAATCAATTTCTTATGCGCATAATATTCTTTCTGAAATTGTTCACTGCTTCTCATTTTAGAACATGATGGCCAAGTTTCTGTTGTGCTTTTAGATGCTGCATACAGCTGATATGAGAAGGTAGAGTACAGAATGGATGAAATTCTCTCCATCCCTGCACTCTCAATGGACATCTGGCAGTGAAGGAAGTAAAAAATACAAGAAAATATTTGGATATTCCTGGATGTCTTATGTTTGACTCGTGGCAGATCAAGCCGATCTGCCAGCTACAATATTTAGAATGACAGTACTATCCAGGAATGCCAAGATTTTCAAGTACACTATAGCACAGCTTGAGTGATCTAGTTTGCTATATGAGCTATCCAGGTTCATTGAAAAGCAGAACATTGTGCAAAGCGGAAATACAATAATAGTAGCTTTTTAATTGCATCCATAATATCAATATATTGGCAACATACTACCCCACATATATCCATGTAAGCACATAGTAGGGTGTTAACAAGGGGCTCTGTACTGGCCTGATAACTTGACTCTTTGGAAATAAGATTATGTTTAAGAAAATCTGTTCAAAGCTGAATGCCACCTTACTTGACCTATGTCAATGAGTATTTGTTAGAATTGTAGGTGGGTAATTTTTTTTTTTTAAAAAGCCTCTCACTAGGTGTTAAAGGTATACAATGAGTTGCTTAATGATCCTGTTTGTTCTAACTTAGAGGCCGAACACCTTTGGAGAAAGGACACGTTTATATTTTTACCCTTTCTTCAAGGTGACACTACCTTGGACTTAGAATAATTAAATTCAGAGAGTATGGACGAACACCCCCAAAGACTAAACAACTTTGGAGTAAGGGAATCTTGATTGTTCTACTCTTTCTTCAAGGTGACACTACTCCCCCACATGGTGATGAAGGCATAAAAATCATTTTTTGGTTATTTGTGTGCTCAGAACAAAAGCAGGGCATAATCATTTATAAGATATGGAGCAACAACATGGGTGAAGAAGTAAGTGTGTATGATTCCACAGCTGAAGGAGATCCTGTTTCTGAAAGTAATGACCACAAGGGTTTTCATTTAGAAAGGAAAGTAAATGAATGAAGTATTTAAGTATACAGGAAGACAGAAAAAATGGCACAATGTAGACAAAGCTGAAACTTTAAAAAGCCAAAGTGAAGTGAGTGACATATGTCTTATGCCATTTTAAAGAAGTTGTTTTACATTTTTGCTTATACTCCTGCCATACACATATTATGAAAAAACATAAAAGATGATAACAGGTAATCTTGCCGATAAAAGACACATCATGATGACCATGGCTTTCTAACTGTATCAAACATGTTCACTAACTTAAAAGAGCAGCTGACTAGAAATGGTTTAGCAGTGCTGCATGATATAATTCTTCAGATGTTATCTGGAAGCTACTTGTGAGTTCTCATAAATGCAGCAGTGCAATGCTGTAAATTAGATGGAAATAATGTTCTGAAAATATGATATAAAATTAAACAAAATTCCCTTACTACGTATATTTTCTAAATCTGAGGCAGCTTAATCTTCAGGAATAGCAAAACAAAAAGGAGAAATGTCATGCTGATCCATTGTCAGAAGTCCCTGAAAAGCAGTCATGATATGTTGCCTTTTATTCAGCCAACACTGAAGTAAAAATACAGCCTACATGAACCTTTTAATGGACAGTGATGTTTAGTGCAGTACTTTAATACCTACTTTTGCCAAGAAAGTCTTAACAGTACATAACATATCATTTCATTCCCATTGTTTAAAATGCATTAAATAAAAATAAGAAGTGATTCCACATACAACATGTTTGAGAAAGTGTGTGTGTGTGTGTGTGTGTGTGTGTGTGTGTGTGTGTGTGTGTGTGTGTGTGTGTGTGTGTGTGTGTGTGTGTTTCATGGCCAAATATAACAAGAGTTTTAGTTTTTCTTAAATGATGAGACACTTTGCAGTTATCTTCAAGCTTGGTCAGCCATAAGCCCTTGACATTAGCTTTGGCCTCCAAAAAGTAAATCTTAAACAGAAGAAGCTTGAAGAACAGACCCTGATGTATGCCACTAGTAACAGGCCTTTGAGATCAAGAAAAGCCCCTTCCCTAATTTCCTGGGTTCTATTTGTGAGTCATTTTGCTATCCAAAGAGTTACATAGGTGCTGACATTTAACTGGATGAGTTTATCAGCTATGCCTAAGTGTGGGATGGTGCTGATTGCTTTTGCAAGGTCTAGATATGCAGTGTGTGTACAGATGTTCCCTCATTCATTGCTTCAGTAACCTTCTCAAAAAAGTTGACCAGATTTGGTAGGCAGGATCTGTCCTTGACAAAATCGAACTGGTTTGCTCGTTTTCTATTGTTATATAAAAAAATGCACTTTATTCATCTGTTTTTACTGTATTTGTGTTTCCTCCTACTTTATTGCATTTATTCTGCTGAATTTATTGCTGCTTGTTAGTAGCCTGATTAAATTGTAACTGTTATTCTAAGCATTTGGTTGAAGCACTTGGGCTTCAGACCAGTTGTTTTACATTAAGAAGGTTTGTGGTCTGCACTGTTGTGGCAGGACAGGTAGCTTACATCCTTCTAAGTTGGGAGTTGCTGATTGAAGGCTTAGTGTCTGTTATTCTAAAAGTGTATTAGTTCTGGTTTAAGCACTTTGCTTAGGGCCAGTTATTTTACATTAAGAAGGTGTGGTCTGCACTCTTGTGGGAGGAGAGGGTAGATTCTGCCCTTCTGAGCTGGGAGTTTCTGATTAAAGGCTTATTGTGCCTGCTTATTTGAACTGTTTCTTTCTAAAATTGGTATGCCTTGTTTGCTGTAGCATAGACTACATTTAGACCTGCTGAATCTAGCTTTGTTTGTGTAACTTGAGCTCTAATCCAGACCATCTTTTTTGGAGAAGGTTCCCCTGCACCCTAGTGGCAGGAGTGTGCAGTTAGAACTTGTCTGATCGAAGACTGCTGGAATAAGGCACAGTTTTTAGCTTTTTATTGATTAATTTGTTTAAATCAGTTTGCTCATTTGCTGCTGTTATATTAAAAAAAAATACACTTTATGCATCGTCACTTAGCTAGGGTTAAACTATTCCTGGCGCCATAAAGTCTCCTCTTCAAATTTTCCAGTTTTTTAGTTTTAGCACTCAAATCTGTTTCTTTGAGCTCAGAACAAATTGTAAGCACTAAATAAGCTACAAATTACTACAGCACTCAACTTTTCTTACTTGTCTAGAGGAAAACAGTTTTTAATACTTAATAAATAAGCATCTATCCAGTCGTGTCAAAGGGTCAGCTCCCGGTGTTTTCTCCTGTCTACCTGATGAATATGGGCAACTTGGGGCAATGCAGCAATTGCTTCATTTACACAGACAACCCTCTCCTCCTACCACCCAACACTACAACCTGTGAGAGATGCACTTATATAGCTAAACTGGAAGCAAAGCTCTCTTCACCCAAGACTGAACTAGACAGTCAAGAGGAGAAGGTAAACACTTGCACCACACCACACTCATCACATAGTCCCTCAAAACCTACACCACCAAAACACACACACATAGCAACACAAGACACACACCTACATTTGCGGAGGCTCTCAATAAAAATCTGCTCAAGCAACAGAGACCTCCAAAGCAGAAACGCATGCAACTTGCACCCCCCAACACAACCCAAATGACACATCGCCCACAAACTCAGTGTGCCACTCAACCACAGCCCATAAGGCTTAACAATGTAACCAACACTCTAGTCATAGGTGACACTATAGTCAGGCACACTGATGTTCCAGTCACCAGGCTAAACAAGGAGAAAGTTACTGTCAGCTGCCTGTTGGATGCCAGGATCCACTACATAAAGCACGCACTCAGGTCACTCCACAACAAGCACAAATATGACTCTGTCATTGTCTATGTTGGTGTGAATGACCTGAGACATACCTCCCTGGATTGCATGAACAATGACATGGAAGAGCTCTCCGATCTAGTAGCCCAGGCAGGTATGACCCTAGCCCTTAATAGCATCCTGCCATCACACAGAATAATACCATAGTACAAGGACAAAATGATTGACTTCAACAATTGGCTATGCTTCTGGTGTCATTCTAAGGGGATCCAGTACCTGTCTGCCTGGGATGACATGATCGACAGACCATGATGCTTTGCCAGAGATGGCCTGCACCTGTCACCCTTGGGATTCCGGACACTGGCTAAAGTTCTTGCCACCCCTATAGTGCCTTTTTTAGGCAAGGTTCAAATGACAAATTCACCATCGTAACAGCTACAAGCAAACAAAATCTGAGGGTAATGCTACTCAATGCTAAAAGTATAAACCTCAAAATGCATTCACTAGAGGCACTCCTTAAAATGAAGAACATCGACATCTGTGCAGTGACAGAGACCTGGTTCAAGGCTCCAGAGGGCACCCCTGCATTACCAGGCTATAATTCATACCACTCTTTTTGACCACCTAACCTGGACCGAAACACTAAAGGTGGAGGTGTGTCCATATTCATTAAGGATATCCACACCTCCAAGCTAGTTGCTCAGCATAATGCAGCTGAGATTATCCAAGTGCAACTAACTCTGGGCAAGACCACAATCCAAATTGCAACTTGCTACAGATCCCCCACCATGCCCCAGGATTGCCACTCCTCATTTCTTGATATACTGGAAAATATTAGGGTACAACCCAACACCCTAATAATGGGCAATTTCAACTACCCCACCATTAAATGGGAAAACTACTCACATACCAACTCCTTCACTCAACATTTTCTGGAATTCATTAATTCCAACACCTTGGATCAACTTATCCACACCCCCATCAGGGCAGCAATATCCTAGACCTGGTCATTATCAACATGGGTGACCGGTGTTCCACACCAGAGGTCAGTTCCTCATTGGTCAGATCCGAAAACAAGCAAATCAGCCTAGACATCCACATCCCGTCCCCACCCCCCATTAGGGAAACCACCGTAAAAAATTTCTCCAAAGCTAACTTCACGCTTCTTAAGACAGAAGTAGCAAACTTCACGGCACCCATGCAGATGGACAATAGAGGTACAACTGCTGAATCCTACACAAATGCACTTTATAAGCACTTACATGAGTGCATGGATTGTGCTATCTCTAACAGAACCAAGATGCTATCCTCCAAAAAAAGGAAGCCAATCTGGTGGTCCCGTGCCATAAACAAACTCTACAACAGAAGAAAAAAACTGTTACAAAAAAAGAGTAAAATCCCATGACTGGAAGAACTCCCTAGTCAGCCTCAGTAAGAAGCTGAGATCCCTCATAAAATCCTCCAAAGCTGGTTATGAAAACAAAATCACCACTGATTCTAAAGACAACCACAAAGCATTCTATAGCTAGGTCAAGAATCTCCATGGCAACACTCAGATCTGCTCTGAGTTACAGCACAATGGCACTAAATGTACAGAACAAACTGATATTGCCAACATCCTGGCAGATAGGTTCAGTGCTAACTTTACCCCCTCACCCCCTAAAGGGCACATCTCTATACCGGAAGAATGCAAATTTCCTGTATTCACGGCTGCACAGGTAAAAACCACATTCTCCAAAGCCAAGAACATAGATTCCATGGGACCTGACAACATCCCAGGCTGCGTTCTACATGAAATACAGAATGAACTGGCACCCCACCTAAGCACCTTGTTCAAGCATAGCCTCACCTCAGGCTTTGTGCCCACTGAATGGCACACAGCAACAGTTATCCCACTCCACAATGGGAGCCCCCACAGACCCCAGGAACTACCGCCCCATTAGCCTAATGAACGTAGTCTGCAAGGCCATGGAATGTATCATTATGGAATTTATAAACAAAGACATTGGTAATCTTCAAACTCTGGACCCCACCCAGTTCGTGTTTCTAAAAGGCAGATCATATCTCCTAAACCTGACTGACTTCTTTGAAGCAGTCACCAAAGCTGTAGACGAGGGTAAGGTGGTTCACAAAGCCTATCAAGATCTCGCCAAGGCTTTTGACACCATCCTCCACTCTGAAATTATAGATAAACTCACTAAACTAGGTATAAATCCCTATGTCACAAGATGGGTTGCCAACTGGCTCACTGACAGAACCAACACTGTGAAAGCAGCAGACTCCAAATCCAGCTTCAGACCCGTGACAAGTGAAGTACCACAGGGTTTAATCCTGGGTCCTCTCCTGTTTGGTATCTACTTTTCTGAAGTACAGGCTAACACAGGAGGTCTTTGGCTAATGAAGTTTGCAGATGACTGCAAACTAGGAGCCATAATTGAAACTCCTAACGATGTGGACATCCTACAAAAGGGCCTCATTGAGACAGATGCCTGGTGTCAAAGCCATGGCCCCAAGCTCAATGCCAAAAAGTGCATTGTCATCCCCTTTGGTAAAAACTCTGTAGCCATGAGCTACCACATAGGTGGTAGTCTACGTAATACCAAAAGTGTGATAAGAGACCTTGGGACACAGGTGGAAAATAGACTCTCCTTTGATAATCACATAGCCACAGTAGTCAGGAAATCCTTCTACGTGGCACACCTCATCACAAAAGGTTTCTCATCCAGGAAAAAAGAGGTAATTGTTCCCCTTTACTCATCATTCATTAGACCCATTATAGAGTACAATGCCCCTTTTGTTATGTACCTCACAAGACATCTACAACAACTGAAAAAGCTGCAGAAATACCTCACAAAGAGGATTACCGGCCTCAAACAGACACCCTATGCAGACCATCTCAAAAAACTCCAGCTTTACTCCATCGCATATCACCTACTCAGAGGCGATCTCTGCCTAACATACAAAGCTATGTCAAACCAAGAGCTGTTGGACATTCTCCACTTAAAGAAATCCCAATCCCTCCGAGCTACATGCCCTAGGGACCTATACCTTGCCACCACAATAAACAGAACATGCTGGAGGAGTATAGTCCTGTCCCAGAGACTTCCCTTACTCTGGAACAAACTACCTGTCTATATCAAACAAAGCTCCTCATTAGCACTCTTCAAGAAAAATCTTGATGACTGGATGGGAAATAGGAAATTCACCCTGGGGATCACCTCTGTGGCTCTGCTCGACAGGGGCACAGGAAAATAATT
>NC_056740.1:271446690-271449565 GCF_019279795.1 Protopterus annectens
TGGGGATATCCTGATTTACTGATGGGGACAGAGGGGTGAAGTTTTCACTGAATCTGTCTGCCAGCAAGTTGGCTATATCTACAGCATTTGTGTATGTGGTGTCCTTGACCACCAGTTCTGAGCAGATCTGAGTGCTTCCTTTGAAACTGCAGACATATGTGAAGAAGGTGTTATGATTATTTTTAGTGGATGTGGCCAGTTTGGACTCGAAGCTTGCTTTGGGGGATTTCACTAGTGTTCTTATTTGCTTTTTCAGGCTAAGGAGATTGCTTCCAATTAGGCACCTGCTCCTTCTTGGTCCTGGACAGCATTTTTTTCCTTTTATTATAGAGTTTATTTACTGCAGATGTCCACCAGACAGGTTTACTCTTCCTTGAGGAGGAGGATTTTTTCCTGCCAGGTATTCCTGATCCCATCCAGCTATATAAATACTTGTATAGTACTTTGGTGTAGATTTGGACATTTGTGCCAGTTCCTAGGGAGGGGGAGGGGGTTGTGAAGCTGTTTATACCTTCCCTCAGGAGGTTGTAATCAGCTTTGGAGAAGTTTTTATGTTTGACCATAGCGGGGGGGGGGGACAGGGGGAAATGGTGACTTCGAAAGTGACCGCTTTGTGGTCAGAACTTACTAGGGAGGATGACACTGTAGGGATGCTGCAGTGGTTACTCATGTTGGTTAATACCAAGTCCAAGATATTATTACCTCTTGCAGGGGTGTCGACCAACTGGTCCAAGGCATTTGCTTTGATGAAATCAAGGAATCTCTGGGCATTTGTGTTTTGGCATGAGTAGTTCTTCCAATCTATGGTTAGATAGTTAAAGTCGTCCAGGATCAGGGTAAAGGGTTGAATCTTGATAAAGTCAAAGAGGTCCAGATAGGTGGAGTGAGCATCTTGAGTCAAAGTTGGGGGCCTGTAGATAGCTATGATTTGATCAGGGTTTTGTCAATGGTTAACTGCACCTGGTGTGACTGCTCTGTATCATACTGTTTGACCAGCCTGGAGGTGTGTATGTGTTTAATATATATTGAAACTCCACCTCCTTTTGCTTTGCTGCCCATGGCTTGGGGTCAGAATGTATGACTGGATGAGTAACCTGGTATGGCTGGGGTGCCCTCTGCAGCTTTGATACAGGTTTCTCTGACTGCACAAATGTCAGCATCTTTCAGGGTTAAGAATGCTTGTAATATTAGGCTCCTAGCATTTAGCAGCATGACTTTAATTTGTGTTTTGATGAAATTTTCATGTTGACAATTTTGACCTAATGGCATTGCCTAAAAAAGGCACTATGGGGGAGGCAAGACTCTTTCCAGAAGCCAGAAGCCCAAAGGAGACAAATGCAGGCCATCTCTGGCAAAACATCATGGTCTGTCGATCATGTCTTTGCAGGCTGTCAGGTACTGGATCTCCTTGGAATGGCACCAGAAACTAAGCCAATTGTTAAAGTCAATCATTTTCTGTTTGTATTGAGTCATCATTCTGGGTGATGGTAGAATGCTGCTTAAGGCTGAGAGCATACCTGTCTGGGACACATATTCAATGAGCTCGATCATGTCTCTCTTCATATAGTCCAGAGAGGCACATCTCAAGTCATTCACGCCAACATGAACTATGACAGAGTCATAACAGTACCTGTTGTTGAGAGACTTGAGTGCATGTGTGATATGGCAGATTCTGGCACCTGACAGACAAATAACCATGACTTTCTCCTTATCCAGCATGGTGAGGGACACATCTGTGTGCCTCACAATGGAGTCTCCAATGACTAATATGTTGGGTTTATGGTTAGGCCTTAGTGACTGTGAGAAACAGGTGTGTGGACTATGTGTGGTGTGGTGGGCTGTGGAGTTCACGTGTGTTTTTGCCTCAAGAGTTCTCTTTTTGTTTAGATATGTTTTTGGTGAGGACCTCTGCACACACCATGGTTGTGTGTTGTATAGGTGTGGGTGGTGTTTAAGATGTGTTTTTTGTGCTGACAACCTTCTCAGTGCCAGATATATTGGCTTGTGAGGGAGAGAGCATAGAGTCTAGGTTCTTAATATAGTCACATCTCTCACAAATTGTGTTCCTAGGTGGTAGTAGTAGATGGTTGTCTGTGTGCATGAGGCAGTTGCTACAATGTCTCAGGATTCCCATATCAACCAGACTGGCAGGAGAAACTATAGGAAATTGTCCATCCATATCTGTCAGAATCTGAGGGAGAGAGACCAGAGAGAGCTAAGGGAGTAAAGAGTGGAAGTCTAAGATGAATACTACTAGGTGATTGCACAAATGCTACTAAGGGTAAATTTGTAGCTGGAATATCTTGCAAAGAGTAGTGCAGGTGTGGTGTGGGACATGCAAACAAGCCCAGACTAGCTCAAACATGGGGTTTAAATATTACAAAAAAATAGAAGATTCTAGTAATACAGAAATCTGCAAACACAAGATGGCTGCAGTAGCACAGGAGGCAAAAACAAACAGCTCTGGATGCAGCAAACCTGTATCCAGACTGTACTACTCAATTTAAGGATTAAGAATACAGTAAAACTCACAGAAAAGCACAAATTAAACACTTACAGACAAAAACAGAACTCACAGTAGAAAAACTACAGTTAAACAGTAATGAAATGGAGCAAAATGCAGTTAAACAGTAATGAATTGCAGTAAATAGCAATGAAATACAGTTAAACAGTAATGAAATTCATTTAAACAATAAATTGCTTTAAAATAGTGCAAATGTGATAAATTAACTATAAGGCACAGATAAAAACTGTAGGCAAGTGCAAATGCAATAAAATAAGTGAAAATAAATGAAAAAGCAGTTAGAGTGTTCTTGGAGCCTCAGGAATTTTGTAAAACGTCCCAGAGATGATGCACCTCACCAGTGTCTGGTTC
>NC_056740.1:271450065-271462565 GCF_019279795.1 Protopterus annectens
ATAGACCTACCACGACAGCAAAGCAAACACATAATCACACAAAAACATACTCGGAGGCTCAGAATAAAGATCTGCCTAAGCAGCAGAGACCTCCAAAGCAGACACCCAAGAAACCACTACCACAAAAACAAACACGTGCAACACATATCTCACAAAGCCAATGTGCTGAACACTCACATCCCTTAACAGTAAACAACACACCTCATACACTTGTAATAGGTGCCTCTATCATCAGGCACACTGACATCACGTTCACCAGGCTTAAAGAGGAGAGGGTCACAGTGTGCAGCCTGTCGGGCACTACGACCCGCCACATAACACAAACACTCAAGTAACTCCAAGGCAAGTATGACTCACACATTGTCCATGCTGGTGTGAATGACCTGACACATACCTCCCTGGACTACATGACATGAGACATAAAGGAGCTCTCTGAGCATGTAGCCCAAGACAGTATGACCCTGACCTTGAGTAGCATCTTACCCTCACCAAGAATGATGCCACAATATCAAGGCAAGATGATCACTTTCAACAATTGACTGAAGTACTGGTGTCATTCACAGGTGAGCAAATGCCTGTCATTTTGGGGTGATATGCTGTACAAGCCACGATGCTTTGCTAGGGACAGCTTGCACCTGTCACCCCTGGGCTTTTGGATTTTGGCAGAGGCTCTTGCTATACCCATAGTGCCTAATTAGGCAAGGCTCATAAGGCAAACCCACATCCATACGTATCACAAAGGATGAGGAACTAAGAGTAATGCTACTCAACACCAGAAGTCTAGACCTCAGGATACACGCACTCAAAACTCTACGTAGCATTATGGACATCGATATCTGTACAGTAACAGAAAACTGTTTCAGGTTTCCCAGGAGCACACAAGCACTACCAAGTTATACCTGTTACCATTCTTGTCGGCCCCAACACTTGGACCAAACAACAAAAGGAGGGGGAGTATCAATATTCATCGAAGATTCCCACACCTCCACATTGGTGGCAAAGTACCACATAGGCGTTAAGCCATTGAGTACAGAAGACGTAATTGGGGACCTGGGGAACAAACTTGATAGCAATCTATCATTTGTCAACCACATGGCCAAAGTGGATTGAAAGACATGTTATATATCCCAGCTAATCATGAAGGGATTCACATGTACGGCAGGGGAGGTCATTGTGCCTCTTTACTCATCCATCATCAGGCCTATAATTGAGTACAATGCCCCTTTTGGGATGTACCTAACCAGACACCTACAGCAACTGGAAAACCCCCAACAGTACCTCATGAAGAGGATCAAAGGGCTCAAACAGATGCCATATGCTGCCCAGTTAAAGAAAATCCAGCTGGACTCAGTGGCATACTGCCTGTTCAGAGGCAATCTGTGCCTGCCATATACAGCCATGTCCAACCCAGAAGTAATGGACATGCTGCACCTCAGGAAATCAAACTCCCATACAGCCACACGCTCAGGAGACCTGAACCTTAGCACTGACATAAATAGGACATGCTGGAGGGACATATTCCTAACCCAGAGGCTACCTTCACTCTGTAATGAACTCACAGCACAGGTTAGGCAGAGTCCCTCATTGACTCTCTTCCATAGGAATCTGGATGAGTGGATGGAGATCATAGTTGTACCCCGGGTATCACTTCTATGTCACTGTTAGACAGAGGCACAGTATACTAACCTCGGAAAAGGCCATAGCAGCATAAATTTTAATTGGGTGGCAAAAGACAAACACATTCTACTAGGCTTATCAATGCCCTAGGGCAAATAGCCTAGTATGAACCTATGAACCTATGTGTACTGCTATAGTACTTCTGCCATATGTTGCATGTGTGTGTGTGTTGGGGGGGGATGCACAGGTAATGGCCAAATATTTCTGCACAGGTAACACGTCTGAAACACTCTGGGTGTTCATCCCTACATACTGTATGTGTTTTGCCATCCAACCCTGTGATGTGGACACACATTACTCAGCCTGGATATACATATCCCAACAACACCACAAGTACAGTACACTACCTTGCTATGTATGCATGTAATTACACAGTTATTCACTAGTTAGGACTGTGATGCTATCCATGCAGCCCACTGGGCCAGTGGAAGCCACAACACACACTGCTGGCCCCTTTGCAAAAGCTTACCACAGACATCCCACATAGTGCATGTAGTGTGCACACACATATCTAACCCAGACCGTATGCACACCACTTATTTATCCTGTCCAGTGGACTACAGATACAGGCACATTGTATAACAATAGCAGGAGGCTACTGCAGCACAGGGCAGATTCACATGAAGGCAAGGCATCTGTGGTCAGCAGTGGTAAGATGCTTCACATTCACCAAATGCACAGATATTGGCAACATTGTTGCAGACAGTTTAGGTGCAGGTATCCCCCCCCATTCTCCTACACAAGTGGAATTAGTTATCACAGATGACTGTAACCTCCCTATCATCTCACATGTCCAGGTGAGGGCCACCCTCAACATTGCAGAACACACAGCATCACTGTTACAAAATGGTATCCCTGGATGTGTGATACGTTCACCCCTAGAGGACATAGCACCACATTACAGATTGATATTAAACCCTGGCCATACTACAGGATATGTACCTGAACAGTGCCATACATACACAGTGGTCCCACACCAATGAGGAGGAACCTCTACTGGCCCTGGGAACTACTGCATCATATGCATAACTGGCCTTGTGTTCTAAGCTATGGAAGTTTTAAGTATGGACGACGTACAGCAATATTACATATGTATATATATCAGGACTATGTACACACATCCTATCTCATGGACATACCTATAGATAGTGAGCTATAATACATTTGGAGGTTTCACAGTAAACACAGTATTAACCTGCTACTTTGGATTACCTGTGTTTGTGTCAGCTGTTGCTGTGTCAGTGGTGCTACTTGTTGTTTGCTGCTGCTGCTGCTGGTTTTGTTGCTGGCTGTCTTTATTTCTTTTTTTTCTATCTCTGTCTCTCTCTTTCTCTGTCGGGTTTGTGCAATGAATGTATTGCATGTGTGGAGTGTGAGTACTGCATGCTTTTGTAGGTATCTGCATAGGTCCATGTGATGGCCTCTGCACCAATTGTAAGGCAGCATTTGCTAATTGCATGCAGCCAGTTGTGTACTGATTGCATGTCTCACTGTGATTTCAGGACAGTGCTATAAAAGGCTATGTGAGATAGGCGTTGCCCTTTCAGATTGTAAGGGCGTGGACCATGCTGGTATGCTGTCGACAGTTTTCTGTGAGTGTGAAGGTTAGTATGTCTCTCGTGCTTCATGCTGTGTTGTAAATTCAGGTTGCTGCATTTCTCTCACCTGTTCCCTGTAGTGAGTGTGTATGCATACTGACACCTACTACTATATTTCATATGTATTGGTATGTATATATATATATATATATATATATATATATATATATATATATATATATATATATATATATATATATATATATATGTTTACATATACATACTTTCATATATGTACATTAGCTGACATTATTGGGTACAAGCTAACAATTAGCAGGGCTGTTTCTGTTAACACTAAACTAGTATGGGAATCCAGAAATTGGGACAGTAAAAGTCTGCCTGACATGCTTTGGGTAGTACACATCCTATATTGCCTTTATCTTCATTCCTACTATTACATGTTCTACTTATTTTAGCACTATATTCCTGTATGAGAGTCATGGCTTACTGGTAGGTCATACAGACTAGTGTTACAATGGTCTTGTGGTAGGGCCAACTAGTATGCTTATATTTTGCCTTCAAATTGAGTACAGGGCCTATCAATCAAAGTGCTGGAGGCATCTTTAAGCAGTTAAAGGGGTTAGTAGGTCTCACAGGAGTCAGGCTGTGTTGCAGATTCTGGTTGCTGCATTTATCTTCACTGTTTCCTGTAGTGAGTGTGTATGAATACTGACACCTACCACTATATTTCATATGTATTAATATATATATATATATATATATATATATATATATATATATATATATATATATATATATATATAGATATATATATATATATATATATATATAAAAGACGTAAAAATAGAAAAAAACAATGAATATCAAACCAAGTGGTTACGGACTCCTTGCTCCAGCAGATGTAATTGAAATAGTTATTAACAGGAACCCAAAACGAAATAAAATTCCTTTAACGCAAAATTTATTAGTACAGCGTTTTCGCCGTGTACACTGACACAGCTTCCTCAGAATACAAAACCTAATTAATCTAAATCAATTAAATACATATCCAGAAGGAAATGATGTCATGACAATGAAGATTATAGTTAAAGGTGCATAAAAATGTAAAATGTATAAACATTTTATTACTATCAAAACACATTAATAAAAAATCAATCAATTCAATATCTAAAATATTAAGTTAAAACATGTTGTAAAATATTTATATTTAACATAAAAAACACATGTAATATGATGTAAACCATGTTGGCAATGGCCAAAAAATGTGAGAGAATGCAATTAATACTAAGTAGTTCTAAGTAGTACAGCTAGAACTTGTGGAACTTTTTAATAATTGGGAACAGAAATTACAACTGTAAATGACACAAATAAGCGTTCTAGCTAGTTTAACAAGTTAGTAGTGGTCCCAACAAGTGAGAAGGCAGAAGACGTAGTATACTCATCTTAGATAACTTCTCAGTTTTAAAACTGAAGAGATGCTGCAATTCTCATTTAGGGCCGGGAAATTAAATGCGTCAGTTCTCAGCTGCCATTCAAGTTCACAGAGTTCTAAAAGTAATGGAATAGGGCCCCCCCTAATGTTACCCTGTATTTGGTCTATTGCCATAAAAGAAAAGCTGTGCCCTGGATGGTTAATAATGTGCACAGCAAGTGCATTGTTTTCATTCTCCGTCCTGATCGCGTAAAGATGTTCATACATGCGATCACGGAGTCTACGATCGGTTTTACCGATGTAGAAGGATGGGCAACAGTCACAAAATGCCACATAGACAATTGATTTACTTTCACAATTAAGGGGGACTCTAATCGTGTATTTTTTATTCCTTATTAAAAAGGTTTGTCCTGATCTAACTTTGTGGCATCTATTACAGAGGCCACAAGGGAACATACCTATTTTCCTGTTTGAAAAAATTTTGGAGAATTCCTCTGTGATAACTCCTTCAAGTTATTATTCCTTTTGAACACAAAACTAGGGGTCACCCCAAATTTATCAATAAGTGAGGTTTTACTTGTAATAAAATCCCAATTCTTACGTATGATAGACATTATGGCTTTCGAATGAAAACTGTAAGTCATAATATAGCTTAAAGATGGATCAAATTGAGTAAGTTGAGGTGGTGAATTAACCTGTATATGATCTATACTGGTGACATCATTCAAAGAACTTGATGATTGAACATGAGACATTACTAAGTTATCTTTACTTAGAATGGCTTTAAAGAACCCATTAGTTCTCTTTGTATATACTTCCGAAGTAAGTTCATAGATGAGATTAATTGGGTAACCCCTATTACTAAATAACTCAAAGAGAAAATCGCATTCTTTCTCAAAGTCTTCCAACGTGCTGCACATCTTAGCCGCCCTCACCAACTGCCCTTTGACAATGGCTTTTTTCTGTTTAAGAGGGTGGTGGCTTGAAAAATGCAAAAAAGAATTGCAGTACGTTGGCTTTCTATAGATGTTAGAAATATACGTCTGGGTTAAAGTATTTTTTGACAATTTAATGTCAAGGTAATCAATTTCAGTACTGGAAAATTTATACGTAAATTTCAAGAAAGCCGTAGTGGCGTTAATTGAAGTAATGAAGGCATCAACTTCTGCAAGATTACCCCTAAATAGCAGAAATGCATCATCCAAATATCTAGTGTAAAATTGTACTGAAGACATTAAAGTTGGAGATGCAAAAAGCATATGCTTTTCCCAGTAACCCATGACAAAGTTAGCCACAGAAGATCCACAAGGGGACCCCATGGCGACCCCCTGTTTTTGAAGAAAATATTTTTTGTTAAAAGTGAAATAGTTAGAAGACAAAACTATGTCCATCAGTTCTGTAATTAGTTCAATTTCCAGTCTAGGTGCACCAAGTTCTTGTAGTAACAGTGCAGTCCACTCAAGTGCTTCCTGGTGAGGAATTGAAGTATATAAGTCCACCACATCAACGGTGAGGAAGTTATCCTCACCGTTGAAGGGTAGGCCATTGATGCTTTCTAAAAAAGACCAAGAGTCTTTGCAAACACCTGGCAAGAGCTGCACGTACTTAGACAAAAGTTTGTCAACAACTTTAGCACTGGGGTATGTCATGGAGGACCTACCATCAATTAAGGCCCTCATTGGTGGATTTGATAAATCTTTATGTATCTTGGGAATACCAAACATAACTGGTAACTTTGGTAGTGTAATATCAATATAGTTATAAGTATCCAAGTTAATTTTATTCCCAAGATACAAATCACGAAAGTAACCTCTAATCCTGTTATGTGCAGTGTTAATTTCACTGATAGAAGCTTCTGAATATGCTGGTGAGTCTAGAACTAAGGTCATTTTTTCATTGTACATTTCATTTTCAAATATCACTAACCCCCCTCCTTTATCCGGTTTCATTAAGCGTACTGGTTCATGACATAAATTAGTAAATGAAACAATTTGTTCTTTAGAAGTATTAAATGCCCAATGGACTCCTCTCCCAGAATTGTCATTGAACAAGTGTCTCAGATTTACTTCAGACACGTGTTCAAAGAGAGCTAGGGAGGGATGGAGGGGAGGGTTAAATACACTTGGAAGTTTGAAAAAAGAAGAATCTGGTGAAATAGTATCATTGTTAAAAAACAATTTCAAGTTTAACTTTCTTACGAAACACTTGAGATTAATTATTTCTTTCGTAATATCACCAAATTTACTTGGGACAAATGAATTCCCATAGGCCAGAAGCTCAATGAGGTCATTTGAGAGCTGAATGTCCGTAAAATTATAAATAGTAAAGTCCCCCTTCTGATTATGAACTATTTTGGGGCCAGGTTTTATAAGAGCTTCTTCATGGGTTTCAGGGACTCCTACCAATATGGGGTCAAGAGGACTTAAATCTATTAATTCCAGTTCCTCCTCTTGTTGTTCCGTTGTTGGTATTGACGCTGGTCTAAAAAAGAATTGTTGCCTTGATTATTCTGCCTCGTGTTGGGCCTAGAGGCAGAGTTGTTGTTATTATTATTAACATTAAGGCCTCTAATCCTATTACTGCGCCTAGGGCCAGGTTGTTCGTCATTGGAATTGGGAACCTCAGATAGTGCCTCTGTAAAGGTATCCAATTGGCTCACCCCCTCCCCCAATAACAATCTATTGTTTTCAAAAAATTGAAGTTTGGGGTATGCCAAACGGTTTTTGTAAGCTTCCCTGTCCCTTAGTAATTTTTTACTTTTGTTAGATTTCAATTTATTTAACAAGACATCAATACTATTAAGAGTTCTATCATAATCTATTTTAAACTTAGGAAACTCTAAGTCAGCTTTCAGTTCACTGTCCAGCGTTTCAGTTTCCAGTAACAGTTTATTAATCTGGATGTCATAGTGTTTTATAATAAGTTCAAGCAGTTGAATTCCTTGAGTCTGGAAAAGATCCTTCAGGTCCGCGTAAAATAATGCGTTATTAAGGAGGCCCGATGGAGAAAACATATTTCAAAGTCCTTTAGGAATTAGGCCCTCGTTAATGCATTGCCTAAAGTAAGCAGTCTCTAGTTGCAGTTTCTTTAACTTCAAGACGTTACTGTCAAATTGTTTAAGTTTATCAAGTAGTGTAGTATTTGATACTTCAGTATTCGGTACATTATTAGAGACTGAATTCTGTTCAGGGAATAAGAAAACATCAGTGTTCCTCATCCACTCACTAAAATTAGAGACAGTACTTACATTATTGTGAGAGGGATCATTAGTCATCGTGGAAGTAGCCCGAGAAGGCTGGATAGCTGCAGGCGTTGTTCTTTTTAAACCGGCTGCTTCTATACTGCCAGAGCGAGAAGTTGAAACTGGTAAACGCTCTTGTGTATTTCCTCGAGACAAATAGTTTAAAGAAATATTAGGAACCAAGCCAGCTGGAATAGATTCTTGAGTACGGTCTTTACCTTGTTGACCCGCTGGTATTGGAGAATCCAAAAGAATAGCGGAAGCCGAGTAAGAAGTTCCTGGTTCCTCGTCAACAGTGACAGCTGTTGTATGATTAGCACCATGCCTCTCGAAAGCTTCCAGTTTAGCGTTCAAGAGGTCAACCTTCGTAGCCAGGGCAGAAAGGGTAGTAGTGACCTTAATGAAAAAATCCTGTTGTAGATTTTCCGTTCCAGTAGTAAGGAACAAGTTTGGTGTGCTGGGGCTAACAGGACCATCCGTAGCCATGTCGGACAAACAGATAAAAGACGTAAAAATAGAAAAAAACAATGAATATCAAACCAAGTGGTTACGGACTCCTTGCTCCAGCAGATGTAATTGAAATAGTTATTAACAGGAACCCAAAACAAAATAAAATTCCTTTAACGCAAAATTTATTAGTACAGCGTTTTCGCCGTGTACACTGACACAGCTTCCTCAGAATACAAAACCTAATTAATCTAAATCAATTAAATACATATCCAGAAGGAAATGATGTCATGACGGTAAAACCGATCGTAGACTCCGTGATCGCATGTATGAACATCTTTACGCGATCAGGACCAAGAATGAAAACAATGCACTTGCTGTGCACATTATTAACCATCCAGGGCACAGCTTTTCTTTTATGGCAATAGACCAAATACAGGGTAACATTAGGGGGGGCCCTATTCCATTACTTTTAGAACTCTGTGAACTTGAATGGCAGCTGAGAACTGACGCATTTAATTTCCCGGCCCTAAATGAGAATTGCAGCATCTCTTCAGTTTTAAAACTGAGAAGTTATCTAAGATGAGTATACTACGTCTTCTGCCTTCTCACTTGTTGGGACCACTACTAACTTGTTAAACTAGTTAGAACGCTTATTTGTGTCATTCACAGTTGTAATTTCTGTTCCCAATTATTAAAAAGATCCACAAGTTCTAGCTGTACTACTTAGAACTACTTAGTATTAATTGCATTCTCTCACATTTTTTGGCCATTGCCAACATGGTTTACATCATATTACATGTGTTTTTTATGTTAAATATAAATATTTTACAACATGTTTTAACTTAATATTTTAGATATTGAATTGATTGATTTTTTATTAATGTGTTTTGATAGTAATAAAATGTTTATACATTTTACATTTTTATGCACCTTTAACTATAACCTTCATTGTCATGACATCATTTCCTTCTGGATATGTATTTAATTGATTTAGATTAATTAGGTTTTGTATTCTGAGGAAGCTGTGTCAGTGTACACGGCGAAAACGCTGTACTAATAAATTTTGCGTTAAAGGAATTTTATTTCGTATATATATATATATATATGTGTACATATACATACCTTCATATATGTACATTACCTTACATTATTATGTACAAGCTGACAATTAGCAGGGCTGTTTCTGTGAACACTAAACTAGTATGGGAATCCAGTAATTCAGGCATTAAAAATCTACTTGACATGCTTTGTGTAGTACACATCCTATATTGCCTTTATATTGATTCCTACTATTACATGTTATATATATTTTAGCACTATGCTCTTGTATGAGAATCATGGCTTAGTGGTAGATCATACAGACTACTGTTTCCAAGGTCCTGGATTCGAGACTGACAGTGGGTATTCATTTTTCTTTCAAAATGAGTACAGGACCTGTCAATCAAAAGTGCCAAAGGCACTTTTAAGCACTTAAAACCAGGTCTGCGCTTGTTTGTGCAGAGCTCACGCATGCGCACTGGCGGTGAGCTCACAACACAAGCACCCGCTATTTTCTTTGAAAGAAAAGAAAAAGGGGTGACAGGAAAGTGGTGAAAAAGGGGTCACAAAGAGGGTAAGACAGTAGGGAAACAAGCTTGGAATTTGCAGGAAGGATGTAGGTGAGACCCATAGCTGCCCATGTCTTTCTCAGCAACAGCTGTGCATTTGTATGCAATTTGGTGTGACATTTGGAACCTTCCACCCCTGAGAGAGGTGTCAGGACAACATTAATACCTGTTGTACAGCCAATTGTAATTAACAGTTTCAATGTCCAGCGGACATGTGTGCAACATGGACAGCTATGTATGGGGTGTAATTTTTTTGTGGGTACAGAGTGCCCTTTTTTTTTCTTTTTATCAGGTGAGAGTGGTATGTCAGGTGAGGTAGTCGGTATAGCTGGGGAGGTAGGTTGTGTAGGTTAACAGACAAGACAAACAAGACGCATACAGGGGCGGTGTATGACACATGTGGGGGGTTACACAATTGAGGGGGACGGAGGTTGGGATATCCAGGGCACATGAGCCCACAGATGGCAACAGTGGAACTGATATCCCCACCCATAGGCAGTTGCCACTATTCCTTCACAGCCCAGGACGGGGCTGTGCTGGGGGCTGTGCAGGCGGGACAACAGGCATGCCCGTAAGCTGTGCCACCCGGGCCTCAAGCTGGCGTAGGGGCCCAAGAACAGAGTCTTGGATCTCCCTTCGCACCACAGACCGGACACCTTGGAGGGTGAGTGGACGTGCTTTTCCATCCACGCTTGCAGAGGGGGGGACGGGCCCCATCCCCTGCAGCGCTTCCACCCGAAGGTGGCACAGGGCCACCGGAGGAGGGTCCGGCCTGGGCACTAGTGCCAGGTGCACTCGCCAGCTGAGGTGGTAGAGGTGGGTCCGCTGGGACCTGCCTTCCCAAGCGTTCTAGGTTTGTAAGTATGTTATGTTAGTTTGGGTTAGTGGCATATTATTCCATTCAAATTAGTTGTAACAGCATGCATTGGTATTCCCATTAAACAAACACCCAGATATTAACACCATTGAACAACGGGCATATCAATATCACATGCATTATTTGAACAGAAATACACAATCAAACAACATGCAGGGTTGATTAATGGCAACAGGCCATCAGGTTTGCAGATTTGCAGGTATGACCAGGGCACATGCAACAACAGACATTCATATATTTTTGAAACAGGACAAATGTCCATGGTTAATGAAATGTTCACATACCAATATTTAGTGAGTTTTTTAATTTGCAATTATAGGGTGGGGTGGAGAAAGAAAATGATGACACATTCATAAATTATACATTGATATACATTTGTAATAGAAACACAATTAACTTGTGGGTGATAGTTTCAAAATGATTTTTACTTGACTGTCATGCTAGACCTGTTACAGATACATCACTATCCTAGTTATTTTGAGTTTGATCAGATACATCATCCTGCTACACTTTGATGACAGGGCAGGGGACAACTATGGATGTTTAGTATGTCAGACAATCATTCATTCTATCTGCAAATTGCTGACTGTGATCACCATATACAGATTTTGGCCTGAACATTCAAGAGTCAGTCACACTGAAATCAGTTTGGGATGTTAAGTTTTAATTCCCACATGCATTTAGTTCTGTAGAACCACACTGAAGCTTATATATTCAGGAGTTATTACTACTTTATTCATTGATACATGACCCTTTCTGTCACTCTCACACATCCTGCAATTTCACAGTTCAGGTTGGTACTTCTAGGCTTTGTTCACATATTAGACCTGTGGTGATTCCAACACTTTCCAGCAGCCTCACGTCTGTCATAATTCAGCATTTCAACAGGGGATATATCTCACATGTGATTACCTCAGATTCTGAAGCTGTACTCTTGAGACTACTGCAGGTTATACTACATTTAATTAATGGTGGGACATCTGTATTACAGCACTATTTATTTCTATCACTTATATTTCCAGTTTCACTTGCATACTGATGAACTTGTTGCAGCCATACCTGCAGACTTTTACTTGTTGCTTGCACATTCTATTACTTTTAAGCAATACACTGCAGTGTTCTGCTACATGCTACACTATAATATTTATTTACAAGTACTAGGTGGGGTTACTAACCTGCATGGTGGCGCAGACGCACCAGCCTGAAGTCATGTGCCTGTCGATTCATAGAGCGGACACCTGCAGCTGTAATACAAAACAAGTAATATTGGGATACACATCTCCATGGTATCAGCTAGTTGAATTCCTTACATACATAAGTAAAATGTAACTTACTCAGTAGTGGGGCATTGGGCATATCCCGGGCCTCCTGGATCCATTGGGTCAACTGGTCTTGCTTACATCGCTTCAGGTCTGCATGGTGGTGACGGACCTGCTCACCAGTGCGTGGAATCCCAGTAGCACTAGTAAGATCATGAGCCAACTGGTCCCATGCCTCCGCCCTGTACGCTCCCCATGAGACCTGGCCCTGCATGAGTTGGGCCTCATGATGGTCAACTAGGAGCCAGACCATGTAACTGGACTCCTCAATGCCCCACCGCTGTGCTCAAAAGCAATGTCCCTCCCCTACTCCACTCATTCTGCCTGCAGGTGTATTC